>NC_137813.1:75463778-75471278 GCF_963921795.1 Nannobrachium achirus
AGAAGAGGACAATGTTCTGCAAATGTATAAACTTCTATTATACACCCACACAGAGGTCAAGATGTCAGTTTATGGCCCACATTCAATGATGGAAAGGACTCAGATTAGGTTTAATTTAAGTAGCAATATCACAGTGTATAAATTAAAAGGTGTATGAAGTAAAAGCTTTGTATTCAGTACAAAGTACAAAAGTGTTGGCATCAACTAAAACATTTAAATACAAAAATTCCATGCTATTTCAAAAGTGGCCAAAGTATAAAATCGGGCAGATGGTGGCGCTAGATAAGGGACAGATGCATGTTGATGACATGACTGTAGAGATACTGTGTACCGCTTTGCATGATTTTAGGGCCAAATCTGTAGGAGCAGTGTCCTAAAGATTTCTACATAGAGAGGGCAGAGAGTTTGGACAAGGCAATTCTCTTGAATGCTGCCTTCAGGTATGGCATGGAAAGAGGACATTTGCATTTCATTCACCATAGTAAAAACTGCATTCATGGTTTTACAGACGGATAAAAGGGCAGGGGCTCAAGGCCCCTGTGATGTCTATGTGTGCACATGTGCCTGTTGAGCCACCATTCTGTGCCAGTCCGTGCCACGTGTGGCCATGCCAGCCGGCAGGGACGTGCAGAGAATGTTAGAGAGGCAGGGGCTGAAATTTCTAAAAGGGCCTTTTGGTGGAAATATCGAAAATAGCAGACCTCCGAGCTCACAACACGTCGCAGCTATTTTCGATGCTTGATTTCTACACAGAGAGGACAATTCTTTCAACAGGAGTTTGGACAAGGCAATTCTCCTGAATGCTGCCTTCTAGTACGGCATGGAAAGAGGATATTTGCATTTCTTTCACCATAGTAAAAACTCAGTGCTGTGCGTTTTATACCCAGGCCTTCAATAGAAATCAAGTTCAACGTTTGATTTAGAATTGTGCACAAATTCACGTTATTATACAGTGTCATTCAACATAACCAGGCAACAACAACACAGTGGAATAACCTGATTCAACACAAAGGTTAATACTTTTAAGAGTTACAATTAAAATACAGACTAGCTGGCCCACATGATTGCAGAAATCCACTGTGATCTGCCAATATTGCGCAGTTGCATGACAGTGCTGTACAAGCCAAGCCCAAAACAACACACTGAAGTCAGTCACAGCCAGTCATATTTTCTTAACGGCATTCATGGTCTGGAGAGGGCACTTTTTACAGATGGGTAAAAGGGCAGGTGCTCAAGCCCCCTTTGATGTCTATGTGTGCACGCGCCCGCCAGCTGGAAAGAAACAGTCCGACCTGACAGGACTCATATAGGTGAGGTTTCCGTGTCCTCGGGGACAGGTGTGTCCCTGTTGGTCACCGTATGGCCGCCCTGCGGGGACGCCGTCATGGCCAGGGAGACGTGCGGCGGCTGCTCTGGGTCCGGGTCCCCGCCGGGCGCCGCTTTCGTCTTCCTCGCGCCCGCCGAGGAGCGCCCACTGGCGGCGGCCTGTTGCTGCGCGCCTCCCGCTCCTGCAAGGTTATCATAGTTGACACATTTAGACGCTGCAGTGTTGGGGAAGTTAACCCATTTAAAACGGGTACACATTATTGTGTATCATTATTTTATGCTTTAACTATTGAAAAATAGCAGATATACGAGCCTCACAGCGCGGCACCGAGTGCCGCGCTGCGAGCTTGTAGATCTGCTATTTTTGAAAAACCTAATCTGGCCAGTAGTGGGAGAAATATGTGAAAAAGGTGTTCACTTCCGGCAGAAAGCGTGAAAATTTGCACCTAGGGGTATTTTTGTGCGCTGAATTCAAAAATTTACGGTCCCAAGCACTTTTCTCAAATTCACTTTTCTCTCATTCACTTACCATAGGGTTAGGGTTAGGAAAAAAAGACCCCCCAAAAATCTTCTTTAAGTAGCATGTGAGGGGTCTATCTAGGGGGTTTTCATGATTCTGAATCCATTCCAAGCATTTGTTTTGCACAAAAAACATTCCTTGGGCAGGAAATGGACCCCACAAACTATGGTTTAGTGATGAATCATCACTTTTCAAAGTTTTGTTGTGTCCATTTCTCGGAAAGGAATGTTTTTCGTTCAAAACAAATGCTTGCAATGGATTCAGAATCCCGAAAAACACCTAGTTTGACCCCTCACATGCTACTTGAAGAATATTTTTTGGGGGGTCTTTTTTCCCTAGTATGGTAAATGAATGAGAGCCACCAGATCCCATGGGAAAAGTGTAAAATATGTAAAAATACATATATTCAAAGATTTGCACACATTTTCACGACTTTTTCAAAAATAGCAGATATACAAGCTCGCAGTGCGGCACTCGGTGCCCCGCTGCAAGCTTGTATATCTGCTATTTTTCTATAGCTAAAGCATTCAATAATTCTAGGCCTAAATCTAAAGTTACATGTAACTGAGCTACATAACTAAGTTACATTTTGCTGTAACTTCCTGGTAACTGAGTTACATTCATATTTCTGTAACTCGTCCAGAGATACTTTTTGGGTCATCTTTGGCTCAAGTTACAAGTTACAAGAAGTTACAAGCGATGTTATAGTTTTACATTTTTCTCTTTTTTACAGTTAAGTTTTGTGGAATGTATTTTAGGAACACAGATGTTTACAAAAGAAAATGTCAACCTTTGTTAAATAAAAGTATAAAACTTAGTTGAGAGCATAAGCCTAATTTATTTTTACGGTAAAGTTAAGTATAGTTTTACTGTTACGATTAAATGTCATGTAACAGTTTTGTTAATATGGCTAAAGATGTGATGTGATTAGATCAAATGTCATGACTCATCCTCAACAGATCATAATTTTCTGTAGGTTATTATATTTTGTTTCATGTACACAAAATGTACATTCTCAATTTAACGCTGAAAAAAAGTAACTTGAAGTAACACAGTTACTTTTTCTATGTAACTTGAACATGTATACCGGTAAGTTACATTTCTCCAGGGGTATAACTGTAACTTACTTGATCAAGTTATTGCCATGGAGTTACTTCTAACTGTACAAGTTACACTTTCAAAGTAACTTCCCCAACACTGTAGACACATTATTACTTTAAACATTATTTGCTATTGAAAAATATCAGATATACAAGCTCACAGCACGGCACCGAGTGTCGTGCTGCGAGCTTGTAGATCTGATATTTTTTTGAAAAATTGTGAAAAAAGTCTTTGAATATTTTGACACGATTCTATGAATGTCTTCTGAATCCTTCTTCTAAATCAGCGGTTCTCAAACTTGTTCATGTCAAGGACCCCTAAAAAATGACATGAATTTAGCCACGGACCCCCATCTCAAAAAATTTAGTTCCAGGGACCCCCCAGAAGCAAATATTTGAGTTACAAATGTTGTTGTTGTTTTTGTTTTTTTTAAAGTTGTAGATCTGCTGTTTTTCTTTTCTTTCTATTTTTCTCGCCCCAACTACCCCATATTACAACCAAAACTTAACGCTAAAACTGACAAAAACTAATACCAAAATCTAAGCCTTCTGACAAAAACTACTCAAAAACTAGCAAACCTGCTTTAAAGGAGTAGTTCACCCCCAAAATGACTTTTTTTCTATTGATTACTCAGGCCATGGAGAGTAGAGTTCAATAATATTTTTTGGTTTTTTGTCACATTCCTGAGACAAAAATGTGATAACAATAAATGTACCCCCATTGATTCCGGATGGTGACCTGTTTCGAAACGGGTCACCATCCGGAATCAATGGGGGTAAATTTACTCGAATCAAAATTTTGCCTTAGGAATGTGACAAAAACCAAAAAATATTATTGAACTCTACTCTCCATGGCCTGAGTAATCAATAGAAAAAAAGTCATTTTGGGGGTGAACTACTCCTTTAACCAATTAAAACTGGGAAAGCATCTGTGTCATTTTACATTTTAGCTACGGTATAGCACATTGGTTGGCTATTCAAAAATAGCAGATCCAAGCTCATAGCACATCACTTTGTGGAGCGACTTAAGTGAAATGTTTTAATATAAAGTATTTTGTTCCAGGGACCCCGGAAGCAAAGATTTGAAAAGAGATTGAACATTTTTCACTTTAAAAATATATATTTATATTATAAATATATATTATAAATATATATTTATATTATAAATATATATTTTTAAAGTGAAAAATGTTCAATCTCTTTTCAAATCTTTGCTTCCGGGGTCCCTAGAACAAAATACTTTGAGATGGGTCTGGCCAAATTCATATCATTTTGGGGGTCCTTGTCATTAAGAAGTTTGAGCACCCTGATATACAGTAGCAACATCCCTTTTTTTATTATACATTTTTTAACTGTTTAAGACAGGAGTCTTTAATGTTTTCAGGCCAAGGACCACTTAGTTGAGAGAGAGATGAAGCAGGGACCCCCACAAGCTTTTCATAGATTCCATATACTGTAGTTTCATCGTTTGACAGCACGACCATCAGTGTATTTTGGATTCATGTCAATTTGTGTTTTCAGATATTTAACCACTTGAACTGTCAATACTTAATAAACTTGACCTTTCACTCTGTACTTAGTCTGCTCTTTTTCCCCTCTACACCAAACCTCCTTGTAAAAAATATCAGATCTACAAGCTCACAACGCCTCGCAGCGAGGCGTTGTGAGCTTGTAGATCTGATATTTTTGGCCAAAGTTCTCAGAATATGGATGCTTGGGTTCAAATCGTTAATATAAAAAAGCAGAAAACAAGTTCCTATCACACAAAGATTTGGAGGCCCCCCTGTAGTAACTCTGAGGACCCCCTAGGGGTCCCCGGACCCCCTGTTGAAGACCCCTGGTTTAAGATAAAAATATATATATATAATATATATATATATATAATACAAAATAAATGCAAATGTCAAAAAAAGAAAAAGAAAAACAAACCTCCCCCTCCCGCCGCTCCGTTCCGTCGGAAGGAGTTGCGGACATGGCTGGAGAAGCGGCGCACAGCTCCGCCCAGCGCGGCGCCCAGGTCTCCTCCCTCTTTCTTCTTCTTCAGCAGGCCCACGTCGTCCTCTAGCTCCTCCGGTGGCACGTCTATGTTGCCCGTGTACCAGAACACCCACCAGATGAGGCTGGGGGTGGGACCATATGGACATTTCATGTCACAATTATTGCGACCAAAGAAATCGCGATTTACGATATTATCACAAAAATCACAATATCAACATCCATTATCCTGGGGTGGGACATTTGCCAAAAAATTGCAGATCTAGTTCTAGTTATTTGGTAGAGAGTGAAAAAAAATACTGTATCAAGTACGTTATTTCGGTCCGTTTTAGCAATTAGAGGGTTTAAATGGTACCGGATATGCCAATAAAAGGTGAATTGATCCCAGTGCATGACGGAGGACAATTACACGATAAATGTAAATCTCCATGATACGATTATTGTGAGTGTTTTTTATCACGATAAACGCTGATAATGATTATCGTCCCATCCCTTGATGAGGCTGGGAATCACAATCAACATTATTGTCACACCACACGTTTACAGAAGTAAAAAACGTGGAGGAAATTAGTCTTCGTGCGTAGTTCCATCATATTGTTATTTCCAAGATAAAAGGGGAAGAAGAGACAAAAACATGATCTACATATTTACACATATAGTACCTGGGATAAAGATAATAATGTGCATGAGCATACTGTAGCAGCAGATGTACTGTATACTGTGCATGATATAGATCCATCTTAAAAAAAAGTAATATTGTGTAAAAGTACATTTTCTTGAAACTTTCATATATTTCTTGAAACTTTCATATATTCTAGAGATGCATTGCACATTCAGTGAATTATTCAAAAGAAATATTTTTTCCATATTTTCATTACAGGAGACCACTCAAAATAAGGATTTATAATAGAGAAATTTCCACCTTCTGAAGTCAGAGTTGCTTGAGTGCAGTGGGAAGTTTCCGCATTCAGTTATGATTTGGGGTGCTATGGCATCGGCAATGCTTTTTCACACAATATTAAAATGTTTTAGATGGATCTGTACATTATATTGTCCAACCAGAAAAGGTCACAAAAAACGTCTGCTGAACTCAATGTACTTTTTGGGTTACAGAAAAGGAAAAAATCACACTTGTGTGAACTGAGCGGTGGAGGCTGCGTGTGTGTGTGTGTGTGTGTGTGTGTGTGTGTGTGTGTGTGTGTGTGTGTGTGTGTGTGTGTGTGTGTGTGTGTGTGTGTGTGTGTGTGTGTGTGTGAGTGTGTGTGTGCGGGCGTGAATGTGAGTGTGAATGTGAATGTGTTTGAGTGTGCCTGGCCTCAGTGGCCTGAACAACAGCGCCCCTCCCTTAACATGTGTGGTCAAAAAAGGTACTTCAGGCCACAGACAGACAGACAGACAGACAGACAGACAGACAGACAGACAGACAGACACACACGGATACACACACGGCCACGCTATGGAGACGGTGTGACCACCGCTCAAAAAATGGACAAAAGGTCTGTTTTTTCTACACACAGCACCCAATCTAACTACAACTAGTTAGATGCCTCAGGGCGACATGCGACCTCGCCCTAAAGGCCAGATGGCCAATTCAGTGATGTATATCAGACGAGTTACCCATATGGAGATACATGTACTGTATATAGTACATCCCTTTTATGCCCATACATGGAGATCCCTGTCTGAACCAGCCACACATATGGGCTGTCTTCCTCCATATACAGTATGAGCATTCCCATATCTCCTGTTAGATATGGGCTTAATATTGATGACATCAGGGATCTCCATATACGGTATGGGCATGAACGGGATTATGTTAGAGTGGTTCCCATGACATCACAACATACAATACATTTTATGCCCATACATGGAGATCCCCATCTGAACCAGCCACACAGATATGGGGCATGTCTTGGCCTTCTGGCCAGTGATATGACATCCGCGATTCTTCATATATGGGCATAAAAGGGATTCTGGGGAATACCCATATACCGGATTTTTACATAGGTGATGTCACCTGTGATATCACCTGTGATGTCACAGTGATGTGTCAAGGGAACCAACCCATAGACTGTAAAAATGTGTACACACACGGAGACACGCTGTGACATTTCTCATGGCTTCAGTCGCAAATAATAACCTGAGGAAGATGATGATGGCGCCGGCGTAGATGAGGAAGTCGTAGAAGAAGACGTCGGCGAACACGCCCGTCAGCAGCACCAGCAGGCCCAACACGTCGAAGGCCACCGCCGTCCAGAAGGCGCAGGAGCAGCGGCCCAGACCGCGGCGAGGGGCCTCCATCTTCCCAGGCCAAAGGACCCCTTATAGCTCAGTGGTTCTCAAACAGCTGAACCTGTGGGCCACATTACAACAATGGCATGGGGCCAGGGGCCAGATGATAATTATGACAACCAGTGTTGGGGAAGTTAAAGTTACATGTAACTGAGTTACGTACTGTAACTAAGTTACATTTTGCTGTAACTTGCTGGTAACTGAGTTACATTCATATTTCTGTAACTCGTCAAGTAACTTAGATACTTTTTGGGTCATTTTTGGCTC
>NC_137813.1:75476278-75478778 GCF_963921795.1 Nannobrachium achirus
CTGTTTCAGAGGATTAAACTAATTAAAACATGTATTTTGCAATGTAACTACTGTACTTTTTTGTTCCTTTTTTATTAATATCATGTAGATGTCTTATTTTACTTTAATTTAACAACATAATAACCAGCACAGATACATACAGACAAAGAGACATTCATGGATATATAAAAATGTTCCATATGGCATGTTCTAACTGTGCGCCAAATTTCATGCGTCTTTCATAAAATGCACGATTTTTGCCTGAAACGCTCTGACTATTAGGGACTGAAATTAACGGAGTGGGTGTTCTAAACCTTTAGCGATTAATAGTTAGGACAATTTTAAGATTAGTTTTATTGGAAAAGTTACATAGTATAGCTTTAAGTCACCATCTTTCCAGCAGATATCCTGAGCTTTGTCATAATAGCTTGGTCAAAAACTAACACTATGTGGTCCAGTTCAAGCCTATCAGCAACTTCAACACCTCACTTCATAATAGCAACATCTCTGTCAGTGAAGCCTCAATGACTGGAAGTTAATACGTATATATGTACAAGTGCTGACTTTTGCAATCATGTCACTTTTAAGCAATGCATAAAACCTTAACCTGACTCTGCTAGATGGGGTGGTATTGAGTTCACAGCTGTGAGAGACACAAACACTCCTAGTCTATTTTGAAGAAACCCTGTAGACTTGACAGTTAGTAATTGGGTTTTATGAAACATTATATAATGGTAGGCTATGTATGTAAAACCATGGACAAGGACAAGTCTTGCCATGTACACTCTTCAGCCTGTGTTCCATTAGCAGCACTAAGGGGCCCAATAGAGCCTCCTGTCATACTGTTGGGCATTTCAAAACAAGAGTGATTTTTTCGGATATTTGTAACACAGATATAAAAAGCTAGATACCTCATCCACCCGCTGCAGTTGATTGGAGCGACCCATCCAACTTGATAGGCACAAAAGAGGAAGTGTCGAGGGCAGGCTGCCACTCAAAAAACTACTGGCCAATCACAACGTGTCTTTTCCAGGACTTTTCCATTCAAACCTGCCTCTGATTTGCCTACCGACCTTGTTGTCTGTTACGCAGACAGAAGAATTCCAAGCCTGTCAATCAAAAATGCCCACCAAGGCGAGACAGGTACCAGAGAGCCGGAAGAGGCGTCTACCTTTTTATGTCTGTGATTTGTAATGTGATCATTCTACACATGTTTTATTTTGAATTGGTAGCAGTTTACTACAGGAAATGGAAGCAGCAGACACTGGACAGAACAGCGGCTCCATCTGTATTAGATTTTACCGACAGCACAGGTCAGGCCGACCTTCGGCCTGGTGGAGACAATAAGTTATTGTTTGGGTGAAGTACTCCTTTAACTCTACCTGTGGGAATCACACATGTGCAGAAGCAAGGCACTGCTATTGCAGTGGTTCCCAAACGTTTTAGCTCAAGACCCAAAAGATAAATTAGACACTTGCCCAGACACCAAACTAGTGAAAATAGCAGATCTACAAGCTGACAACGTGTCGCTTTGTGTCGCGTTGTGAGCTTGTAGATCGGCTATTTTCACTACTTGTTAATTATTATTCTTTTTTTAATTCATGGTATTTCTTTGATGTGTACAGTACGTTTGTTTTTTTGTTTAAAAATGCATAAAACATTTCTAATCAAATTAGATTTTCGTTTGGGAAATCTTTTGAAAAATATGTTTTTAAATGTGATATGCTGTTTTTTTATAGGCTATTTAAAATGTGCTCTGTGCAGCACTTTGGTTCGGCTGTGGTGATTGTGAATGTCCATAATACACAACAAGGTAGAGAAAGAAAGTATACAATCTCCCCAGGATCAAACTAGTGAAAATAGCAGATCTACAAGCTCACAATGCAAATTAAACATTAGTTTTCTTATTTATGGAATTTATTTTCTTCTTTTCTTTTATTTAATGAAATGCTTTTGAAAAATCATGGAATTTGTTTCAAAAACATTTTGCATGTAATTTCGTTTTTATTGTTTTGAAAAATACTTTGAAATAATAATAATTCAAAACAAAATTTAGGAAATATGTATTTACCTGTAACCCATAACAATGTGTTCACGACCCACAAATGGGTCCAGACCCAGTGTTTGGGAAACACTGCTCTAATGTACAGTATATCAAACGGGGGTCCTTGAAAAAAAAAAACAAAAAAAAACAATCAAAGGTGTACTGTAAGCTGTGGTAAAATAACTAATGTTGTCCATCAGAGACACAAAGTCTGTCTCATTGTCACACAGTGCCACCTAGTGGCAGTTCTTTACACTGCTGAGGAAAACCTGTCTATTGCAGGGGTCTTCAACTTTTTCAGGCCAGGGACCCCTTAGCTGAGAGAGAGATGAAACAGGGACCCCCACAACCTGTTCATAGATTCCATATAGTTTGACAGCACAATCACCAGTATTTTGTTACGGTATGACAGCATGTCAATTTGTTTTCAGATATTTAACCACTTGAACCGTCAATACTTAATAAACTCGACCTTTC
>NC_137813.1:75481278-75483778 GCF_963921795.1 Nannobrachium achirus
AACAGCAATTATTAGGGTTTGCTCATGTTTAACATTTAGTGTACATCCCTGACATTAATAATAAACTAATTAATATTCCTTCAACAAGGTGTGTAACCTCTCTCACCTGCTATTTCTCTCTTCAGCTGGTTTACTTCACTTTGCAAATGGTCTCCATGCAGGGTCACATCGGTCAGGGTCAGGTTGTTGTATTTGGTCATGATGAAGGTCAGGTTGTTCAGTAGTTGGTCTCTCTCCTGGGTCAGCTTGATCACTAACTGGTTGTTGTCTGTATGATCTGTGAGGACAGACATGTGATGATAAACACAGTTGTTACTGTTCATGATGTGTATGTGTGGGAAAAGACTTTTAAGAAGAAGAAAACCTCATGTTCCTGATGTGTGTGACTAGGTTTCAACATGAACTGTACTGAAATACTAGGGAACACACACACTATACTACTATTTTATGGTTGTAAAGCATGCATGCAGTGACCTTTGACCTGCTGATACTCACAGTCCATGACCATGCCTGTAGTTCTGGCTACCACCAGAACACACAGCACAGTAAGACACATTGCAGCTGCTCTGAAGATGTCTCTCTCAATGATGAGGGTTCTCGGGACGACTGGAGGATAATGGAGTTAAATGTTAGTATGATTTGCTTCAAACATTGAATATTATTGTGACTGAAGGTCGAAAAAGAAAATTGCACATCTTGTCCGCGTATCTCTGTCTGTCTGTAGGTCACGCCTGACACTGTGGTTCCCCCAACTCATCACTGTGACATCACAGGTCTATGGGTTTGTCGCTTTGGCACACTAACAGAATCCCTTTTATGCCCATATGGAGTTCCCTGATGTCATCCATTTTAAGCCCATATCTAACAGGACTTCATATGGGAATGCCCATATACAAATCCCACACAAACAGAATCCATATATGGCCAAGACAGATGGCCAAGACAGCCCATATCTGTGTGGCTGAGCATAAAAGGGTATGATGTCAGATGTCATAGACGTCCTAGGACTTTCACATAACGAATAACTGAGTAAGCATGTCTGGGCTCTCACAGCATATCTCCATGTACAGTACATGGATCTCCATATATGGGTACCAGGGGTCTCCATATGTGGGTAACTAGTCCGATATACATCACTGGACATATGGCAAATTGTATAGTATAGTTATATTCAGTGATGCATTAGTGATTCAATGTTCTACCCTGGATTTGAACCTGGTGTCCTGAACAAGTGCTGAATGTTTCACCATTGATCTAATAGAGCCTGCCTGCTTATGATCAGGGGATGAATTGAATCTGGTGAAAATTGGTGTCAGATCCTGTGTCTAGGTGAGACATGACCAACCACCCTCATTGTATAAGTTATTTTGTATTAACATACAGATGGGACTAAATCAGGTTTTATTCATAATTCATAAATTTGGTTCATATGTCTGTGTACAAGTATGCATTTGAAAGTCTTCATCTTACAATATGCAAGTCACAAGTGTGAATTTTACACACATTGTGAAATAGGGAGAGAGGAAAAAAAACAGGCTCTAACGTTCAGAATGTCTTTCAAATGTCATTGGTCCAACATGGTAGCGTGTCCCTTGTATGAAAAAAAGAAAAAGAAAACACACATACGTATGCACGCGCACACACACACACACACACACACACACACACACACACACACACACACACACACACACACACACACACACACACACACAAAGGAAAAGACGCACACCAGTGTTGTAGAGGCGCCGACCACAGTGAGTGAGATCAAAGTTTACCAAAAGGAAGTTGCACAGCTCGTAGCAACGATGCAAACATAATTTGAATAGTCACAAACCAGCATTTCAACTTGTCTTCTTCATGTCCCTTAATTGTAACCATATACATGCTAGTTTAAATAGTATGTGACGAGCTTCTCTAGTTATGATTTGAGAATAGAGAGAACCAGTGTCAGTGTGTTCATGTAGGCCTACCTTGACCTCCTGTGGCCCCCTGGGAGCCTTGGTGTGCTCTTTCATTGACGTAGTCTGGCTCCTCCTCTCCTGTCTCCACCCTGTCTCCTCCATCCTTCCTCACACACTTTGCTCTGACTCTCCTGCCAGGAGTATGTGAAGACATCTGAAGGAATGACACAACACAGTCAATCAGTACATGTAATGTACATACAGTATAGTATGAATTACACTAGTATGCATTGCACCAGTGGTTCCCAAAAGTTTTTTGTCTCAGGGCACCCCATGAATATGTTTTTAATCCGAGGCACCCCTACATTATAATTTTCACTCCCAGCACCTTATATTTATAGCATCGTCGTTGTCGGGTGGAAACCTTGTATGTCCAAAACTGTTCGTTTTGTATTTATCATCTATAAAATTTACTAAACTAGTGAAAACAGCAGATCTACAAGCACACAACACCTTGTGTGCTTGTAGATCGTCTGTTTTCACTAGTTTTGTGCGACAGTCTTTTATGATGAGGCAGGGCTTTGCTTTACCAAAAG
>NC_137813.1:75488778-75571278 GCF_963921795.1 Nannobrachium achirus
CACGAGCAGTAATTCTATGTGAAAAGTGATTGTATTCTATAGTTGTGCAGAATATGTTGTGTGGGAAATGGTGAGCAAACCAATTAAACCGGTAACGGTATTTGGCCACAGATCTGAAAATATGTTGTCCAAGATACAAGATTTGTGTTGTTTCAAAAATATTCCTTTTTAATTTAATTTAGTTCAAATAGCACATCTGCATGAAGCTCAACTATTTTCAAAGTATAGCCTATCATTGCTCGGGTTCAGACGGCCTATGATGGATTATTCTAATATTGTCACCATTCACCCCGAGTGGGCTAAACATGTGCAGAAAGAAGTTATTCCAACCAGAGAGAAATGAACAGAATAAGTTTGGGTTATGAGGGGCAATTCTTTTTTTCTGTTGAATGGATTATCAGAAGGTTTCAACCGTTCCTCTCAAGCCCATTGAAACTTGCTTACTGAACAGAACAGATTGGAGTTAGAAGTGTTTAGGATACATAAGGCATTTTAATACTGATCGTGGTATCATTCTGATTTACATACTGTCCATACATGCTGTGCAGCGAGATGAGCATTAAAAAAAAAGGCCCAGAATTATAACTTTAGAAATTTCGGACAAGGTCGATTCACACAGGATTAAAATCACAGATGTTCTACTTAATAATTAGTTCTTCTTAATTATTAGGCTTTACTCACTGTGTCCAGTATGTGTTGTCTATTGGTCTTGCAGAATAGATGATTTGTCTGTTCTGTTGTAGTCAAGACTGAACACTGCCTAACCAACTACGTTGTTTTAGACACACTTTTAAATGCCCATGTATGTATATACCCACCAGAGTTGGGATCCGTTACTCCAAAAAGTAGTGCACTACATATTACATATTACCTCTGAAAAAAGTAGTGCCTTACACTACTTCATTACTTCCTGGAGAAAGTAACTCGTTACACTACTCGTTACACTACTTTTGCGTTACTCCATAAAAAAGCCTGAGATGCATTGCCAACATATATTAGATGTATTAAATATTTATTATATATTATTATAATATCTAATACAATACAGTTATGTTGTTCAATGAAGTGAGCAGGGCTCACTGGTGGTCATTTGAATGAGTCTAATAATAATAATGATATTAATAATACGAAGTTATAATAATTAATCAAAATTATAATAATTAAAT
Organism: Nannobrachium achirus; assembly: GCF_963921795.1. Taxonomy (NCBI): domain Eukaryota; kingdom Metazoa; phylum Chordata; class Actinopteri; order Myctophiformes; family Myctophidae; genus Nannobrachium; species Nannobrachium achirus. Next base: position 75,489,945 of record NC_137813.1, read on the forward strand.
TATTTCTGAGCCCCTGTGGCCTTATTTAGCTCACATATGAGTTTATTCATTTATTTATGGACATACATGGTTTCCACCTGACATTATAGCCTATAGTTCTGTATCCATATGTCAGTCAGTTTAAGCAGATTTCATTCCATTTGGCTCCTATGAATTTTCCAGTCAGGGGTGGACATGACCTGGCGGAGATTCTCCCCCCACAGAGCGCAGCAGGTCATATAGTAATTATTATAATTTGTATTAGTAAGTAGGTAGTTCTGTAGTCAAATACAGCTGGGGGGCTTATTACCCCAGGGGGGGCCTATTCCCCCACTCTACCCTACTGTAGCAGGCGAAAGTGATGGAACTACAATGAGATGACTCCGTGTGCAGCAGAAGCACTAAAACAATGTCAAACTAATTCTAGCAGCGGAAAACTTCCCATTTGCTTAAAAAAGCAACATGCAGCGATGGTTTTGCATAAGGAATTATTAATTGTCCGTCATCATCAGCTCATGTCAGAGTCTCAGAGCAAAGGTGAGGTGCTCTTTTTCCCTCTCTCTCTCAGCCTACCGTACATTTCCAGTAGGCTAATTCATTCTTGTGGCTCGCTGGATATTTAATACTCACTATTTGGGGGTTTTAATGTATCTTGTTACGTGTAGGATATTAATCTAGGCTGTGATTCAAACGTCGGCTTTGCGCACCTCGTGATGCGCTGCCGTGCCACTCTTTTTTCTCTTTTCTCTCTCTCTCTCCCTTTCTCTCATGGGCAAAAGGTAACTCATTTCTTTGCTTGATATTATAAATATCCGTATTTGGGGGGTTTGCTGTTTTTAGTCCCTTGTATTAATCTATATGCGATGGTTATCAAATGTCGGGTGGCTGCTGGCTGCGCTTGATTGCCACAGTGTCACCGTGACCTGACAATCAAATGTGTTATCAAATGTGTTTGATTACCTCTTCTTTGGTTAGTTATTTTAGATAAATGGCAGTTCCAATGTTTTAAAAGACAAGTGATGATGTTTACAATCGGTTCCTGCTGAAGGCAGAAGCAGAAACTGCAGGCACGAAAGTAGCGAGTAACGCGACCAGGCAGTATTTGTAGTGTTATTATTATTTCGGAGGAGTAGTACCGTTACACTACTCGTTACCGAAAAAAGTAGTATTATTACAGTAACGCGTTACTTTGTAACGCGTTACACCCAACTCTGATACCCACCCACCCACCCATGCACGCACGCACGCACGCACGCACGCACGCACGCACGCACACACGCACACACACACACATGCACACACAGTGCAGAAATAGAGAGAGAGAGAGAGAGAGAGAGAGAGAGAGAGAGAGAGAGAGAGAGAGACTGTGTGTGTGCTTCCGACAGGGGAGAGAAAAAAGAGGCGACACCACGACGATACACACACTGAGGAGGAGACTCTTGAGAAACAAGTGTTTTTCTCTACAAATCAAGACAATAGCCTAAATTAATAGTCATCATATAGGTAGGTCTTCATCATATAGTGCTGAAAAAAGGAGGTTTTAATAGTACTGTATGTATCCTATATCGTATAGAAAATCAAATCGTATTCCAATCTTAGAATCAAAAGTTCAATTGAATTGTGGATTAGTCCCTAGTAGCCACGTACTGTAATCGGAGGAATGAGTAGTAACGTCCGACTTTCATAATCCTCCGCTCAAATCAACCGCAGTGAATCTGGCTTTGTCAAGTGTCTATATGGGGAGGGAAGCCCAGTGGGGAAGGTGAACATTGTCACTGCACATGGACGAAGGCTCTACGTCAGTGTTTCTCAACCACTGTGCCTGGGGACCTTTGGTGTGCCCCTGAGAAGGTTCAAGTGTGCACCTTGAAACTGCTTGAAGGCCAGTATTGTATTTATCATTTTAAAAATGATTTAAACTAGTGAAAACAGCAGATCCACAAGCACACAACGCCTCGCGGTGCGAGGCGTTGTGTGCTTGTAGATCTGCTGTTTTCACCACTGTTGTGCGGCAGCCAGCCGCAGCCTTGTATGATGAAAAAGGGCTTTACTTTGCGAAGAAACATACAAATTTGAAACTTGGAGATACAAGGTTTCTTCCCGACAGTGAGGATATTTACATCCCTGTATTATGTTGGTGTGCCCATGGATTCTTGGGACATGAAAAGTGTGCCCATGCAGAAAAAAGGTTGAAAAACACTGCTCTACGTCCTCCTGGTGGGGGCTCCTCACTGGCAGGTGGTTCAGTACGATACAACACCAGTAACAACACAAACACGTGTGGGGAGGGAAAAGTTGTAAGCTGTGGGATAATATCCTACATATAATGTAATACTGCCAAACAATGCAAACATGTCCATAATTTAGTTAAACAAAAACTAACAACATGTTCAGGCCTTTATTATTGTTAATATCAACATTACACACATTAAGAAAATAGCTGTTTTGCAGCAAACATTTATGCAACAATGGCACACAGAACTTTTAAAAGGCTGATGACAGCACTTGGTCAAGTTTCACGTAGGGTACACATTTCAGTTCCTATTTTTCCTTTTCTCAGTTCACTTTTTTTTTTGTTTTTGCTGGAAACATCTTGTGAGATGATTTGTGGTTTGTCTGAACGGCTATTTTCAAGTCCCTTGCCTTTGCCAGAAATGTGCAGTTTCTGCTAAAGGGACGAATAAATAGTTAAAATAGATTTCACTTCCTTCTCTCTTCAGCCCATTCTCTCCCCCTCTGCTTCACCCTCCTGACACGTTCCCAACTCGCTATCTGTTTCACCCGTGCGCTTTGGAACGTTTACAGCGTTCCTTTTTTTTGTGCTTTTACGTGGATGATAATAACGTAGTCCCTTCTTTGAGCCGTATTCGGACTCGGAAGCAGTCCCCTGGTCAAAATTTACTATTCTGTCCATAACGGCACATAATTCGGTAACGCCGCTGAGTCGGCTCATGCGCCGTTCGCACCGTTCGCCGCGGCTACTCGGTCGCTACCGCTACCGCGGCGGCGGCTCTTGGCGCTGATGGGCGCCTGAGACGGCGCGGCTCCGTCGTTTATAGTGGCGTGAACGGTAGCGTCGGGTGGCTGGTAAACCCTTCATAGCGGTATCGAATCTCGCTTCGGGAACTACTTTTTTTTTCTTTCTTCTTAGACCACTGGCCATACCCAATTCGTCCAACCCTTGACACAGTAGGCAATCCCAAAGCGTCCCATCGTCCGACGCAGTACAGTGCTTGACAAGGCGTCGGTTGTATGACGCTTTAGAGGTGAGAGTATGTTGCTCTCTTTGACGTGAGAGTAGAGAGAGAGAGACCCTTCCTCACCCAGGGGTCAGCCCAGCTCCTCATCCAGACATCTGTCATATCAAAACTTGACTATTGTAACTCTCTCACTGGCCTCCCGGCATGTGCACTTATGCCTCTCCAACTGATCCAAAATGCCGCGGCACTCCCCCCTTCACCGCTCCCTCCACTGGCTCCCGGTTGCGGCCCGCACTGAATACAAAACACTGATGCTGACCTTCAAAGCAGCCAAAGGTATGGCTCCTCCATACCTCCAAAACCTGATCAACCCCTGCAACCCCACCCGTTCACTGGACAATTTGCCCTCCTGGCCCAAGAACTGTGGAATAAACTCCCTGTCACACTCAGAACTACAGACTCACTCCCTAGCTTCCACCGTGGTCTGAAGACCCACCTCTTTAGACTCCACCTAAACCCATAGCACTACTGTAACACTGCCCTTACCTCGATGACCACACATGAGGTTAGATAGTATTTTTTAGGTTTTAGAAAAGTATTTTTACTGCTTAGGTGCGTGGTCTACCTATGTTTTTAGTTTTTCTAGATTGATATTCCTATGCATTTGTTGTATTGTTGTACTGACATATTATCTTGCTTATTATATTGATGCATTAGCTGCTTATTGTAAGTCACTTTGGATTAAAAGTGTCTGCTAAATGCCTAAATTGTAAATTGTAAATTGTATAGTACTGTCTAAGGTGAACACAAAAGCCAGTGTGAACCTTAAAATTACATGTAACATAATATTTTTAGGGGACTTCAGCCTCCTATTATCTGGCCCAGGAACCACTCACCACCTTGGTTCTTATATCCCCTTGTTCAAGAGGGTAACATCTCAATATTTCTACATCTTTTAGTTCGACTGTTAGGTTTAGGGTTAGGTTTTAGGGTTAGGTTTAGGTTTAGGTTTAGGCATAGTTTTACTGAGGTTAGGGTTAGGGTTTGGATTAGGTTTAGGTATAGTAGCATTCATCAGGTTAACCGGAAGGACGGAAGGAAGGACAAGCTACGACATTTATCATGGTATTCCGCAACCTTCGGTCGCAATCAACACTAGTAAGAAGCCTCAGGGCGACATGCGACCTCGGCGAGGTTGAACCATGTCTTGGCCTTCTGTCCAGTGATGTATACCAGTTACCCATATATGGAGATCCATGTACTGTATATGGAGATATCCTGTGAGATCCCAAACATGCTTACTCAGTTATTCATAATGTGAAAATCCTATGACGTCTATCACATCTGACATCATACATACAATCACTTTTATGCCCATACATGGAGATCCCTGTCTGATCCAGCCACAGGTATGGGCTGTCTTCCTCCATATATGGGCATTCCCATATGAAGTCCTGTTAGATATGGGCTTAATATTGATGATCAGGGATCTCCATATATGGGCATGAAATGGATTCATGGTTCCCATGACATCACCAGTAAGACTCCCTAAATCGGGAGATAAGCGACCGTCAGGTCGCATACACAAACTTTAGAAGGCAATGGTAGCCAATCATGAGGGAATATGGGAAATGGGACAGATCCATGTTGATGACATGACTTTAGAGATACTGTGTACCGCTTGGTGTGATTTTAGGGCTAAATCCATTGGAGCAGTGTCCAAAAATGTGTTAAAAAAATCTGCCAGATGTTGGCGCTAGATGGGATAGATGAATTTTGATGACATGACTGTAGAGATACTGTGTATCGCTTCGCGTGATTTTAGGGCCAAATATGTAGGAACAGTGTCCAAAAATTTGTTTAGCAAGAATTGGCCTCATGGTGGCGCTAGAAGAGGGCCATGTGAGAAATGAGTTGAGGTTGTGGTTTGGCAGACAAGGAGTGTGTGTGCAAAGTTTGGCATGGATCGCAATTTATTATCTTGTCACGGTGACCTTCAGACAAAATGGTGGCCGAAACTACGTAATCCGGAGCAAGACTCCGCCTTGACTCCTCCTTAACCTTTATGGTGCCAACCCCGAGTTTCCCGAGTTTGTATAGATACCACAGCTGTGCCAACCCCGAGTTTCCTGAGTTTGTATAGGTACCACAGCTGTGCCAACCCTGAGTTTCCTGAGTTTGGGATGTTTTTGAAAAAAGGCATGATCGCGATCGCGAAATTGCATGTTTAACCCCCTTACCAACCCCATCTTTCAAACATGGCAGCCATGTTTGTTTACATTTGAAGAAAACATAATATGGCTGCTATCTCATGAATGCCTGAACGGATTTCCAAGCGGCTTTCACACATGGTGCATGATCAAATTACATGGAAGTCTATGGAGACTTGGCACCGTGGCAACGAGGCAACAAATGTGTTAAGCCCAGACCCCAGGAAGGGGTTGTGTCTGATAAAATGAATATCAAATATCAGCTGAATCAAGCAACTCAAAAACCTGGATGCTCCTAAAAGCCTGATTAGACGATAAAATGACCAAAAGTTCTTTTTTTAAGTGACATATCCCTTTCAGCCCCCACAAACTTCCACCCACACCATCAGATCTGCGAGCACATTCCTCCTCCATGTCCCTAGTAGCAATCTACACACCATGGGGGATGGGCCTTCTACTTGGCAGCACAGAGCCTGTGGAACAGCCTTCATATTGATCTGAGAGCGCAGCAGACCCTGAACATTTTGATTTCAGAAAGCCTTTTCGTGCTAAATTTTAACCTTTTGAGCTTGACATTTCTTTTAAGCCCTGCTTTTGACCTTCTAAGATTGATTATGCGTTTTGACCATGTAGCACTCAGAGATTCACTAGTCTAACACATTAAACATTTTGGGTTTGTTATATTTTCAAGCATAGTCAAATATAGCTTAGTCTATACACGTATTTCTCTGAAGCGCTCCCCTCTCCCCACAATAGTTCAAAAAGCTGAAAGTGAATATATCTAAAGCTTACTTTAGATAACAACGGTTGTGTGTAAATGTCTGTGTGCACACACACGTGTGTCTCTCTATTTTCATTGTACAGTTGTGGAGGCTACATCTGTAGCAGTTGATGAAGGAAGGTACATAAAACTTTCCGTTCACTTTCCCCGCCCAGAATTTAACACCTCAATTTCACACGAACATTCTGTGGTTAAGACTATTGTTCATCCGGCACTGTGTGTGTGTGTGTGTGTGTGTGTGTGTGTGTGTGTGTGTGTGTAGGTGTACATGCACATACATACATACATACATGGGCATTTAGAAGTGTGTCTAAAACCAGGTGGTTGGTTGGACAGTGTTCAGTCTAGACTCCAACAGAACAGACAGAACCTCATCTATTCTGCAAGAAGACCAATGTAAGACAACACATACTGGACACAGTGAGTAAAGACTGTACTCTTTTGTTATAATTAATTTATACAACTGGCAGTTCCGACAAAGCAATTTGATTGGTTGAAATAGCCCTCTACCCGTGTGAATAATGAGCACTACCACACAAATCTAATCAAACAAAGATATCAGCTGCGCTGGTCCCAAAAGAGCTGAAGCGCTCCCCTCTCCCCACACTATGCTAGCAGCTAGTGAAGTTCAGGGACATACGTAGTAGCTAAATGTGGCATTGTATAATTTGAGCAACGACATTGAACGTGACAGGTCTATAACTCTGAGAGTGTACATGATCCAAATGGACGCTTGCATGTCTGTAACTCTGAGTGTACACATGGATCCACATGGGGAGTGGTTCCCTACATAAATACATACATACATGCTTATGTGTTTGTTATAGTCCTCCTCATTTAGCAAAGAGACAATCAGAGGTGGAGCGGGTCTTCTAAGGCCGCAATCAGACATACGCGTGACAGGGCTCCAGACTAACTTTTTTCACCAACGTCCCAGGACCGTCCCAAACTTCAAATTTAAACGTCCCTAAATGAATGTAATCCGTCCCCAAAATTATATTAAAAAAATATATAAATTCATGAATTAATATATTATTGTTATAATATGTATTATTATTATTATTTAACTATTATTATTACCCTTATCATTGTTATTAATGTGAAATTGGCTTGGCAATCCTTTTTTTTAAATATTGTCATCGGTATCATTTATGGCTTCTAAAAAACGGATTGCAAGCCTGGTAAAGAACTATGCACGACTGTTGGAGGAATTACGGTAAAACTGGGTTTGTACCTTGTCCGTACGAAGGTGTTGCGCGTTGAACCTCGCTAATCTACAAGCCTACAACTCCTCGCATCCTCAGGGCTTGGAGGGCTTTTAGATCATAATGGCTCACGCACAACACCGCCGTATGGAATAAGTATAACCACGGTCTCTTTGCATAGCATGCAGTCTGCTTCATGGCTCGCATCGTTGTTTTTGTTCAGATGAACTGTAAAGAGATGGAGTTATTTATTTGAACGAGCGGACCTGTTGTTGTCGAGAGTTAAATAAAAGAAAGAGAAAATAAGCCGCCACAGCTCGGGAACGCGCCAGCTTGCATGGCTGGCTGTGCCTCAGCCTTGTAGATCGGCTCTTTTGGAGCCGTTTTAACTTGTAACCTAGATTGACAGTCTGTTCTCCACCTCTTTCTGCAGTGCAAATTAACCTCTTCAAATAGCGCAGCTTGTTAAGTTCTACCTGAAAAGGATGATAACACTGCCTGTGGTAACTTTTTAACCAATCTGTTTACATCATATTTAGTTTCTGTGTGTTTCATGCTGCCCGTAGCTGCGCACCTTTTATGTATTGACAGTGATATGCGCATGTTCAATGCAAAGAATCATCTACGTCCCGATTGCGTCCCAGGGGAGATTAATTTGCGTCCCAAATACATATTTTTAGGTCCCCGGGACTTCGTGAGTCCCTTAGTCTCGAGCCCTGACGCGTGAGACATCTTCTCCGTATCGTCTGAGAATGAGGGGCGGAGGGGGAAGTCCAATTCATTGTCAATGAAGGTCACGTGGTTTTTTGTCGTTGCCGTGTCTCTTGCTCAACAGAAGGCTGTCTTTTAGCCAAGAGACACGGCAACGACAAAAAACCACGTGACCTTCATCGACAATGAATTGGACACCCCTCCCCCTCATTCTCAGATGATACGGACACGATAGCTGTCGCAACTGTCTGTAGCGCGCCTTAGAGAGATAAAAATCACACCTGTGTGAACTGAGCGGTGGTCGTCGTGTGTGTGTGTTTGTGTGTGTGTGTGTGTGTGTGTGTGTGTGTGTGTGTGTGTGTGTGCGTGTGCGTGTGCGTGTGTGTGTGTGTGTGTGTGTGTGACCCCCCCTCCCCTCCCCTCCCCCTGTGTGTGTGTGTGTGTGTGTGTGTGTGTGTGTGTGTGTGTGTGTGTGTGTGAACGTGTGTGTGAACGTGTGTGTGTGAGTGTGCCTGGCCTATCCTGAACAACAGCGCCCCTCCCTTAACATGTGTGGTCATAAAAGGTACTGTAGGCTACATACAGACACGGACGGAGACAGACAGACAGACATACCCACACACACCGCCACGTATAGGAGCGTTGTGACCACCGCTCAAAAAGAGAAAAAGACAGACAGACAGACAGACAGACAGACAGACAGACAGACAGACAGACAGACAGACAGACAGACAGAAACCACAAGAATGTCAGACACATTGGTTTGACCTATATAAACATCAAGCCATGCTACTCCAACTACTCACACACTGAGTGGCCGTTCAACCCAGAACCCTGTGGTCCAAAGGGGAGAGCTCTACTGCCGGAGATACCTGGACTATAGTGTAATGCAGGGGTCTTCAACAGGGGGTCCGGGACCCCTAGGGGTCCTCAGAGTTACTACAGGGGGTCCTCCAAATTGTTGTGTGATAGACTCCCTCATTATCCTTAAAGATCTAATGAAAACCTACCAAGAAGCTGTAATCAAGGCCAAGTATGAATATTACTCTGATATAATCACAAAAAGCAGCAATAACCCTTGGACCCTCTTCTCAGTAATTAACTCTGTTACAAAACCCCCGACCTCCCACCAACTAGAGCCATCATCAGCAAAATGTGAACAATTACTGACATTTTTCATCAATAAAGTTCTAGACATTCGCCTCCAGATCCCACCCATCACTGATATCACCTCTATCTCACCCACCGTTCCAGCTCCTCTTCATCAATTTGAACCCATAACCCTGTCAGAACTAACCAAAACCATATCACAAATGAAATCCTCATCCTGCAATCTTGATACAATTCCAACTTCACTTCTTAAAGAGGTAATTGAAACAGTAGGTCCATCCATCCTCACCATTATCAACCACTCCATAGTTTCCGGTTCTGTCCCACTCTCTTTTAAACACGCCTTAATCCACCCCCTTCTAAAGAAACCCACTCTCGATCCTCTTCTTCTCACCAACTACAGACCCATCTCCAAACTGTCTTTTATGTCCAAAATTTTAGAAAAAGTAATTTCCTCACAACTCCTCACACACCTGTCCAACCACAATCTTTTAGAAAAATTCCAATCCGGTTTCAGAGCACACCACAGCACAGAGACTGCTTTAGTTAAGGTCACCAGTGACCTGTTAATGGCACTGGACAATGGGGATGCAGCAATATTGGTCCTCTTGGACTTAAAGGGGGAGTTCAGTCAAATAAAGATGATAACAAGGGTATTTCCAGTTTGTCAAACAACAGAGTAATGTATTATTAACCAACAGACAAAATTTGAATGATGAAAAAATCCAACTTTTTGAAAAATTATGTTTCAAAACTGTGTGAAATGCAATACATATTTGTCTGGCCTTTCTGCTAAGGGCTGTAGGGGCGTGACCCATGTACAGTATGAAGCCACGCCCATTTGCGGAAGTCAACAGGCATGACAAGGCATGGAGACGCTCGCACCATAGAGCTATAATAAGTGACACACACACACACACACACACACACACACACACACACACACACACACTACACACACTACACACAAACGGACACGCGCGCGCACAACTTCGACGCGCACGTACACAGTGTGTTCGTGCGTCGAAGTTGCTCACGCTCGCACGCGTGCATGTGAGCGTGCGCGTCGAAGTTTCTCGCTAGTGTGTCTGCACAAACACTGCACTGACAGCAGCGACAACTTCGACGGGCGCGCACAGTGTTTGTGTGCATGTGCGTGCGTCTGTTAGGGTGCGTTCGAAAATGCTCACACCCAACCGCACTCACGTATAATTTGTATTGGCCAGTGCGTTCAGTGCAGGTTCAGTGTTGTATTTACGAACGCGCCCTAATAGTCACGCCCACACGTGGAACGCAAGCGCTGCAACAGGTGGCTGGTCTGTGTCGCCCGGTCTATTTCAACCACCATCACTCATCATCAAACAAAAATGCTGCTGCAGGCCCCCAATTGTTTAATTGGAAATGTACAGCCATACATGTTTGAACCACCAGAACCACAGGAACCAGAGGAGGAACCAGAACCAGAGGAACCTGAACCTCAGGCACTAGGAGAATGGTGGGTTCTCATTTTGCACGTTATATGTATGTTAGCAATAGCATGTAGGAAAGCATAGAACAAATTTGTTTTCTTTGTATAAACTACTTATCCAACTTGCCTAGCAGAAAACGTGTGTGCTCTGAACTATTGAGATAACTTTAGTTCCAATTGTATTCCAATCGTTCACATATTCAGTAAAAACACTAACTAAAGGCCAGTCCACAGTCCACACCAATGCAACTCATTGCAACTGTCATTGGGGAGAATGGTTGCAAGTAGTTACATGTTACAGTAGTTGAATTAGTGTGGACTAGCATGTTGATGCTTCATTTGTTTACCTGGTATCCTTTAGTTTTCAATCAATGTACAGATATGTTTGATTGGCTAGTATATTGATTAGTTTATAGAGGCACTACACCATTTCCCTGCTTTTTATGTACAGTATGTGATTACCTTGCTTATTGAAAGTCACTCTGGATAAGAGCATTAGAACAAATGTCTGCGTTGTACATTTTACATGTCACTGATCTAATCATACAGGTGCACCAGCACCTGTGGAAAATGCAGGCCAATGCCGAATCCCAGGCACAATATCTGCTGCAAAGCTATTAATGTGGTATGTAAGGAAAAACATTTCACAATGATCATCACTGTGAAAATACACAACCAGTAAAGTACTAAAACACTTTATGCTTTCAACAGGTTCTGAATAAAATGAATGAACTTCCTGAGGAGCTGCAGTGCATGACTCTCCATCCAGGACTTGAGCCTGTCTGCTTGAACCCCTACTCTCTGCAGAATGCCCTCAACATTTACGAGGCAGACCATGGCCCACTGGAGATGAAGGAAAGAGCTGCGTAAGTTAGAGCAAATATTTATTTGGAATGTACATACATTTATTAAACAGGGTTAACAGCACCACCCTCAGGCAGGAAGAGTAAACAGAATGCTTTCATTTTGTTGTCATTACAGGCGTGCTCGCTACCTGGCCTACAGATCTTTTGTCTCCTGGTGCTGGGGCCACCTGGGAGCGGGGAACCGAAGACTCTTGCCAAGCTGCATTACACAAAGGATCCAAGAAGAATACCCTGATGAGCACTCGGAATACACTGGCTTTAGGCCTTCCATTTAATCTCTTTGCAACCTGAGGCCAATTCCACAAATGCCTTCTAAAATCAGTAGTTCCCAGTAGTTCTCAAACCTTTTTAATGGAAACCCCCAAATGTTTAATTGGCCGTGGATCCCACATCTGAATTAGTTTTGTGCCAGGGATCCCCAGAAGAGAATGTTTGCGTAAAAATGTTCAAAGTTATATGTTCAAGAAGTTCTCAGTAGTTCTCAAACCTTTTTCATGGCAACCCCAAAATGTTTTATTGGCCGTGGATCCCACATCTGAATCTGTTATGTGCCAGGGATCCCCAGAAGAGAATGTTTGTGTAAAAATCTTCAAAGATATTTTATGTTCAAAAATAGCAGATGTGTGGCTCGAAGTGACGCTCTGTGAGCTTGTGGATCTGCCGCTTTTGAGAACCACTGTTTTACATACAAATTGTTTTCTAAAATGAAAAACAAATAAACTATTTTCATTATGTTCTGGATGTTAGGTTCAGTTATTCTGTAAATTTTGAGTGATGACATTTGACACTACTTTTTAAATCGAGGCTGGCGTAGTGATGGACTGGGGAAGGAGGGAAGCTCAAGGCTCTGAAGCACAGAAGCAGGCATATCTGTTGTCGAGCAAAAACCAAGTGATGTGGAGATAATTAGGTCTATAGTGATAAGAAAAAGAGTTATGGTCTAGCCAAAGAACTTTTCATTGGTTCAACATTTGTAAAAACCCACACACAAGACGTAAAGACTGTTCAACAGCACAGATTTATAAAAGAAAGTGCAGGTGATTGGGAAAGGGATTGGGTTAGACGGCTGGTTGGTCTGGGCGGACGAACGGCTGGTGGGTCTGTTGGCGCTGGTTCCGGCTCTGGGCGGACGAACGGCTGGTGGGTCTGTTGGTGCTGGTTCTGGCTCTGGGCGGACGAACGGCTGGTGGGTCTGTTGGTGCTGGTTCTGGCTCTGGGCGGACGAGCGGCTGGTGGGTCTGTTGGTGCTGGTTCTGGCTCTCGGCGGACGAACGGCTGGTGGGTCTGTTGGTGCTGGTTCTGGCTCTGGGCGGACGAACGGCTGGTGGGTCTGTTGGCGCTGGTTCCGGCTCTGGGCGGACGAACCGGAACATATGTGCAGCAACTGCATTTCCCTTATCCGGATGCTCATACTGTGAGCTCAGGGGTGCAGGGACAGGCACCGCTTTCATCTTGGCCACAAAAGGTGCAGGGTTGGGGAATACCTCGTTGAAGAGGAGGTCTGTGAGCTCCGTCACATAGTCTAAAATACAGGAAAGAGCACATAACAGGATGTACAGTAGTTTGAGTAATTAGAACATACATGACAGGGGGTCCTCAGAGTTACATGGGGGCCTCCAAATATTCCAATTCTTTATATTAACAACTTGCACCCTAGTGTCCATATGCTGAGACCTGTAGCCAAAAAATAGCCGATCTACAAGCTCACAACGCCTTGCAGCACGAGGCGTTGAGAGCTTGTAGATCGGCTATTTTGAGCAGAGATTTGGTGTAGAGGGGAAAAGAGCAGACTAAGTACAGAGTGAAAGGTCAAATGTATCAAGTATTGACGGTTCAAGTGGTTAAATATCTGAAAACAAATTGACATGTATACAAAATACACTGATGGAATTTGTGATGTCAAACAATGAAACTATATGGAATCTATGAAAAGGTTGTGGGGGTCACTGCTTCATCTCTCTCAACTAAGGGGTCATTGGCCTGAAAACGTTGAAGACCCCTGTTTTATGATACATTTTACAATGGTATAAAAATTACATAACTAGTACTAACCGGTAGTATAGTTGGTCTTAACCACGCTGACAACAGGCTCCCCTTTCTTGGCCTTTGGAAACTTGATCTTGTACTGCGGAGCTCCCGCTGCAGTTATTGCTTGGAGACGTCCAGCATTTTCGTTGAAATGCAATGCGGCCAGGTAAAGCCTGAAATGAGAAGAAGAACCCAAGATAGTTTGTAGATGGCTAGAAGATAACATTTTACATTGTCAAAGTGCCAAGCATTTATACTGGCACCAGCAAATAATGCCTTCACTGAATGTGTGTGCCAATCCATGCTTCATTTTATAGAAGTATCTTCTGAAGTTGTATTCCATGCTAGTCTGGCCAACGCAAATACTCATATCTTGAAATGTTGAGTTATAGTTTATTATTTTGCAGATCTGCACTGATCTCAGAAATAGCTCCTATGTAATACTCAAGACTGAAATCAGTCCCCAGGATTGAGAACTTTTAACCACCTGCATTAACGGAAATACAATATAATTTACCTGCAAAGCATTCCTAAGTAGGAAAAGACCACGTTTTTCGGTGCGAACCGTAAAATCACACTATGGAACCCCTCCAAGGCAGATGTTTGGTAGAGCGGACTCAGCTTCATCACATCCTTCAAAAGACGTTTGTTTGTCAACGCTGTCTTCAGCTTGGAGACGGCCTTTGATGCTGGAGAGGGAAAGAGTACACTATAAAATATATTCAGTTGATTGCATCTTGCATTCTTCAGCATAATTCTAATGACACAAGTTTGCTATTGAATATTGGCATACCAGGCTTCAGCCACTTGTTTCTGTCAGTGGAGGGGGGATGGAGGCACTTTGGAAAGTGTGGATTGTCATGGACGTGAATGTTGGTGATGTGGTTAATCAGAGATGTCCACTTTGCCACAGTTTCCTCTCCAGAGCGTGAACCAGATGCTGACCAGTAGATGTGATTCTTCACACTCTTCTGCCACAATTTCACCTTTGCGCATTCCTTCGTCTTTGTTATGGCAACCACCTTCCTGGTGACAGCTAAGAATAGTTTGAAAATACAGTATGTCAAATATTTTTATAGGGTCGTTGTTGCACAAGTGTAGGTGCTACAAATGATCAATATCCTACCTTTAGCTAAATGCCACACATCGTAATAATGGGTAATAGCAGGCTTTTCGGTCTCCATGTACTTCTGAACCCCGCTGTGCCTGTCTGTCACCAGGGTCTTCACCTTGACCTTGGCTTTGCTGAGGCGTTTTAGACTTCGGATGAGCCCTTCCTTCTCCATACGGTTACTGTTCTCTACGTTTTTTTCATTGCTCTGTGTATTATAAACACAAACACACACACACAATATTTGTGAAGGTCTGTGCTCTATTGAGCCAGTGTTGATTTAGAATATAATTAAAAATGTTCGTCGACTAACATTTTTTTCACTGTCAATATATTGACAATTTCATCAACAACAAAAAACTAGAATAAACTGTTAGGGAGGGATTAGTGGAGAAGAGATCCAGTAGAACTAAAAGACAAGTCATTTATTTTTTATGTATGTCGACAATAAAAGATATACAAGCTCACAACAACGCTTTTAGGTCTGCTATTTTCAGCATGCAACCAAGTGTCAAATCAGTCATTACGACGCCATCAAGGCCTGCCAAAATACATAGTAAACCGAATCAACTGCAGACTTAGTCTACTAAAATCTTATCTTATGTTTGGTCGACTAAAACAAGATTAACACTGAAACATTTCCGAGTACTAACATAATAAGTTTGCTGCCAAAATCAACACTGTATTGAGCACATTTTCTAGTTTCAATCTATTTACCTGTACCAGCTGGATATCGACTATCTTGTTGGTGTTGAGATCCATCATGGAGTAGGAGCCGTATTTTGCGCAGTGGCCTGGGCTGTCAGCTCTCATGTCACCTCCAAGAGATACAGTTTTCCTCCGCCTGAGTCCCTCTAGCAAGTCCGCCTGGTGTCCCCACCATTTGTGTAGCACAGAAGGCATGATGTACTTGTCCACGTGACTGTAATGCGATACTTTGTTGAAGGTTCTCACGTTCATTGCTTTGAGTACCTGTAATGAAAAATAAGAAAGTTCCTTTGTGACAGAGTTCATACCCCAAACTGGCACTGGCCCTATCCACAAGTTTACTGTGTCCCACGAGCCCTTGCGTGAAAGTGGGCATCACTTCCTGTTCCCCTTAGCCGTTTCATTCTGACTGTGAATAGTACGTTAAAAGTATCTGTGAAAATTAAAAAACTGAACATAAAGCTGCAGGAGAAGACACACTAGATGAAGCATTATTTATTTTACTAACCTTATTAGTCTGGATAAAAGACGAGCCGGTGAAGTAGACAGCAGCTGATAGTTGCAGATTCCCTGCTGGAGTGCTGCGCAATAGTGGTTGACTGGTCCATTTCCTCTTGTATTCACACAACCTGTGGCTGCATGTCTGGGTCACAGAAAGGAACGTTCCTTTTACAAAGGTTCGCACCTTGCAGAGACTTGAGCACGTGGGGCACACACGGAAAAGGTCAAGCAGGTGATCCTCGAAGACCAAATACTTTACTGTGTTCTCTGGCTGTGTTGTCTTGGTTGGTTCTCTGTGGGCAAAGAAAGGTACACACAACAGAAAAGTGTATCATTTTCTAGAAGGAAGGCAGGCACTGGAACAAAATGAAAGCCTTCTTTAGGCTGTAGGCAAATAACGTGACAACATTTTTATGTCAAATATGGATGCTAATGTTTGTTTGGTTAACAAAGATCTAACAAGCAATTTGTATTTACTGTTCACTGTTGTCGTCATCATATTTGGATGTGCTGGGATGGTAGGTGGGGTCATCCTCTGAACCAAGGGATGGCGCTTCAGAGTCCTGAGAAGGCGTCAGCTGAGAAGACGTCAGCTCTGTGAGACGTTGCTTTGGTGCCGGGCTCTCAGCAGGCACTTCAGCTTTCCTCTTCAGTGATGTGCCCACAGCAACACTCTTAGTGGCTACCGTAGCTTGACAACCTGGAGCATATAAAATAATAGAAGTGTTCTATTTGTAGGTAGGTAGGTAGAAGTGTTCTATTTGTAGGTAGGTAGGTAGGTAGGTAGGTAGAAGTGTTCTATTTGTAGGTAGGTAGGTAGAAGTGTTCTATTTGTAGGTAGGTAGGTAGAAGTGTTCTATTTGTAGGTAGGTATGTAGAAGTGTTCTATTTGTATAGGTGGGTAGAAGTGTTCTATTTGTAGGTAGGTAGGTAGGTAGGTAGAAGTGTTCTATTTGTAGGTAGGTAGGTAGAAGTGTTCTATTTGTAGGTAGGTAGGTAGGTAGAAGTGTTCTATTTGTAGGTAGGTAGGTAGGTAGAAGTGTTCTATTTGTAGGTAGGTAGAAGTGTTCTATTTGTAGGTAGGTGGGTATATAGTACACACAGTACAATGGGTTCTTGTAATGATAGCAATTAATGTCAACCAAAATAATGTTTAGCAGTGGACATAATATTTAGTTTAGTGTGTTTACCATGCTTTAGTACAATGAGTAACATACTGTACTGTCTGTGTGTGTAGTTTAAAAATACTGTACTGTTTGTGTGTAGTGAAATAATAGATTATAGGTTATTGTGACAGCAGTGACATCAGTATATAGAATAATGTAGGGTCTGTTTCCAATGACTAGGTTCAGTTCTATTCCATTCCAAAAGAGAATATTATTCATCAAAAGAATCAAGGTTGACCATTTACAAAGACAAAGTTGACCAACCTTCACTCTTGCTGCCAACCAGGGTTTTTTTGGCAAGCTGCGTTCCAACTGTTCTTCTCCTCACAGAGTGGTCAGTTTGAACACCAATCTCTCTGGTGGTGACTTTGTCACACTGACTTGCCGTCTCTCTCATGGACAGAAGGGCCTGCTTTGTGAAAACAGATAACAGTAGAACTTATTTTTTCAGACATACAGGTGATTATGAAAACAAGAGTTTAGTCTATCTCCTGAACAGTAACACTGTGATCATTCCACTTGTAAAGAAAGCCCATTATTACTGTGGGGACTGGGGACCACTAACCTCGCCCACCAGGCTTTCGGGGACCACTGTGACAGTACCAGGGATCGCCCTTATGCCCTTGTAAACCTAAACCCTGACACTACATGAAACACTTAGTCAACGTGGTGTTTTGCGACAAAACGTGAAATGCACCGTCCTAAAACATGTCCTAATCTAACTCTATGGTCCTAATACTATTGTGTTCGCTCTATGTCATCAAAAGAACAAGGTTTTATGAAACTTGGCAAATTATTTCAGTGCACAAAACAACACAGGTATAACTTTACCAAAGCGCAGACCGTGAGATGTAACTACTTCTATCCTACCGTATCTCCCCTTTTCCCAGACACAGCAAAAAGACGATGCACATAAAACCACCATACTTATAACATAGGCTACACACTGTTGGAAACTTACATGAGATGTGGCAGTCCTTTCAAAAACTGGAGCAGATGCAGGCGGGATGGGAGTTTGAGGGAGGCTCGGTGTTACCGTGGCGGGGTCGGGGACTGTTATTGTCGGCACAGCACCACTGACTAGCATCAGTGGGTTGGTGGTAAAACCGAGCAGTCTCCGTTGAAGGTTAGAAAAACAAATCGGCGCGAAGTGTTGACTGCAGATAAAGGCAGTGGAGGTGGTGATTCTCAGCTCTCCGTCGTCGTCAGAATGATGGCGCTTCACAAAATCAATCCACCTTTTCTGCATTTCCTCGTTCTTTGGAAATGTGAACAGTGACACCGTGCTGCTCTGACGAGCCTGGCATCGAGGCAAAACGCATTTGCGCCAAGTAGGAGCCATTCTAAAGGGAAACTAAACTAGTAGCGAAAGCTAAAACAACAAAAAAACAGTAGGCTTACATACTGCAACTGCTAGCTATTAGCAATAGCTGTGCTGCTGAGTGCTAGGGGCTCGCTGTACCAGAGACAACTGTTGAACTGAAGAGTGGGGGAGGGTGGGAGGGAGGAGCACTCAGCAACACAGCACAGAGAGGCTTGATTTGCGAGTGCTCGACCCGGGAGGGGCGGAGCTTCCGTTTCCTTTTATTTATAACCGACTTGATATGGCTTGATATCAAGTAGCCAATCAAGAGTACAGTAGACTCATTACATATTACAGTATTACCGTGATACGCAAGACGGCAAAAGCCAGAAAATATCCTACCCTTGATATGATTCAAAAAACGTTAAGTGGTCTTATTCCACAATACTGTAAGATACAGTTCCAATTTTTTTAACAGTGGTTCAGAAATAACCATTCTACATGTACAATATGTATATAAACAAATAGCTTATTTCCCTGAACTCCCCCTTTAAGTGCGGCTTTCGACACAGTCAACCATGCCACTCTGTTGAACCGACTACAGTCATGGGTGGGTCTAACTGGCACCGCTATCCAGCTGATGCAGTCATATTTATCATCAAGAACCTTCTCTGTCGAAATTGGAAATGCCACCTCCTCCTCTGCCCCCCTCATTCACGGTGTCCCACAAGGATCAATTCTTGGTCCTTTGCTGTTCTCCGTCTATATGCTTCCCCTAGGTCAAATCATTCGTAAACACAACATTCAATTCCACTGTTATGCAGATGACACCCAACTGTACCTGCCACTTAACACCTCAAACCCCTCCTTAAAAGCCTGTTTAACTGACCTCCAAAACTGGATGTCTGCTAACCTCCTACAACTCAACACTAACAAGTCAGAAATCATCCTGTTCGGCCCTCCCACCGCTAGATCTCAACTACAAAACTGTCTCGACTCCATGTCTACTAATGTTACACCAGTAGCAAGGAATCTGGGTGTGCTACTGGACTCTGACCTCCGTTTGGAGGCCCAAGTAAAAACCGTGGTACGGAATTGCTTTTTCCAACTGAGAAACATTTACAGAATTCAAGCTGTCCTATCCACCCCTAACCTCCATAAAGTCATAAATGCCCTCATCTCATCACGTCTGGACTACTGTAACTCACTATATTCTGGTATCAGCAAGGGAGCCATACATCGCCTACAGTTAGTTCAAAATGCAGCCGCCAGGCTTATAACTGGGACTAGGAGGTCAGAACATATAACCCCGGTACTGGCTACATTACATTGGCTGCCTGTAGCATTTAGAATTGATTTTAAGATTTTATTGCTGACTTTTAAAGCTCGTAACGGCCTAGCACCTCAGTATCTAGTAGATCTGTTGGAACCGTATGTGCCTGCCCGCAGTTTGAGGTCCTCTGGTTTGGCTCTTCTGAAGGTTCCCAGCTCAAACCGGGTAACCAAGGGCGACAGGGCCTTTGCGGTCAGGGCCCCCATGCTTTGGAACAGCCTTCCAGTGGCCCTCAGATCTGCTAGCTCCATAACTGTTTTTAAATCTCAACTTAAGACCTATTTTTATAGAAAGCCCCCTAACCCCCTAAAGTGCATATTTTCTCACTGTTACCATTGTTGTATGTTGTTTTTATACTCATTTTATTGTTACTGAAATTGTTATGATTATGATTCACTGTTGATGTTATTTTGTTGTTAAGCACTTTGTAACATTGTTTTAAAAGGTGCTATATAAATAAAGTATTATTATTATTATTATAGAAACATTTTATTTCCTGTGAACTTTAGCCAAAAATAGCCGATCTACAAGCTTGTAGATCGGCTATTTTAGGCAAAGGGGTTTAGTGTAGAGGGGAAAAAGAGCAGACTAAGTACGTGAAAGCTCAAGTTTATTAAGTATTGACGGTTCAAGTGGTTAAATATCTGAAAACACAAATTGACATGAATCCAAAATACTAATAGGAATCTATGAAAATGTTGTGGGGGGTCTCTTCTTCATCTCTCAAATAAGGGGTCCTTGACCTAAAAACGTTGAAGACCCCTGGTGTAATTCATACTATACTGTATGTACATTACATGTACTGATTGACTGTGTTGTGTCATTCCTTCAGATGTCTTCACATACTCCTGGCAGGAGAGTTAGAGCAAAGTGTGTGAGGAAGGATGGAGGAGACAGGGTGGAGACAGGAGAGGAGTTTGATTGATTGATTGAAGAATTTATTAGAAGTTTGCAATAGAAAAAAGTACAGTTTCATGACAGTACAAATCACTGGTACAAGGTCAACTAAAAGGAGATCCTAGAAAGCCGAGGCTTATTTCCACAGGAACCACACTTTAAGTATCTCATATAACATTGAAAGACAGACGAATAGAACATAGTACTTTATCTAGGATAATATCAGTTTCAAAAGCATAACATCAAATACAAAAGGCAGAATACAAAGAAAAAGGGGGGGGGAGCATGGGGGCTTAGTCTATTTACAAGTCACGGGTAGCTGCTGTCTGAAGGTGACTTTTCATACCAATTTTGAAGGAGGCTAGGGATTTGCTCTCCTTTAGGGCTTGTGGAAGGGCGTTCCACATGTTGATGGTATAGCAGGAGAATGAGTTAGCGCCTTGTTTAGTGTTAAATCTACGCTGATGATGATTAGTGGAGCTGCCTCTGGTGTTATGATCGTGAACATCCTTGACCTTTAAGAAGTAGTTTGTCAGGTACATGGGAATCTTGGAGGTGTAGTGTATCTTGTACACCAGGCCCATTGCAAGATGCTGTACTCTGTCAGCTACTTTGAGCCACCCCACGCTTTCGTGGTGATGCTCGGTAAGGTGGGTCAGAGGAGGGAGACCAAGCACAACCCTAATTAGTTTGTTTTGGGCTGTTTGGAGCTTTAGCTTTAAGGCAGCTGGGGCGTCGCGATACCAGACAAGGACTCCGTAATCAATGAGGGGCCCAATAAGAGCACCTCCTAGTGTCTTTCGGGATTTAATATTGATCAGTGGGGCAACTCTTTGCAAGAAGCGAATTCGTTGATTGACTTTATTGATTACCTTGGTGGTCATTTTTTCACTGGATAGGTTAGCCTCCAGGATGCAACCCAGGTAGCAGATGTGGTTTTTTCTTTCTATCACAGTGTCACCTACTTTAATTGTGAAGTTCTCAACTAGGCTAAGTTTCTGACTAGATCCAAAGAGGATACATTCAGTTTTGCCTAGGTGAATTGAGAGTCTGTTGTCATTGAGCCAGGTGCAGATCTTGTTAAGTTCACAGTTAAGGGCCTTTTCAACCTGCAAAATGTCTCTGCCTGAGACTAGGAGAGCCGAGTCATCCGCGAACAGAAACAGATTGCAGTCACAAGCAGATGACATGTCGTTTACGTATATTAAGAACAACAGTGGTCCTAGTATACTCCCTTGAGGTACTCCACAGTTTACTGGGAGGGGGGGGGACAGGGTTCCGTTGACTTCCACCATCTGTTCCCTCCCCACCAAGTAAGAGTGCATCCATCTCACTGCTGTGCTATCAAGACCAATAGCTTTGAGTTTTTCGATCAGAATAGAATGATCGACGGTGTCAAATGCCTTCTGGAGGTCCAGCATGACCATGCCACAATATTTGCCATCGTGAATTTCACGTTTGATGTAATCATTCAAATAGATGAGGCATGTATCTGTGGAATGGGACTCTCTGAAGCCAGACTGGAACTCGTAGATCAGTTTATTCTCTTCAAGATATCTAGCCACCTGTTCATAGACAATTTTTTCCATTACCTTAGAGATGGAACTAAGGATTGAGATTGGCCTGTAGTTGCCAGGGTCAAGTTTACTGCCTTTTTTGTGCAGGGGGGTTACCTTGGCTAATTTGAAGTCCTGGGGGACATAACCCTGCTTGATAGATAGATTAATAATATGGGTAATGATTGGGGCAATGGTGGCAGCTGAGTCTATGAGAAATTTGGGGGCAATTTTATCATGGCCAGCGGCCTTGAATTGAGGTAGGGTGCGCAGTTTTTTAAACACTTCATCAGTTGACACCGTGGTAAGTTTAAAGTTGTCTTTGCATACCCCAAGGTTCCTGTAGAATTTCAAGATGTGCCTAACACCAAACAGCCCAGATGGAGCGGGCAGTTTATTGACCAGATTTTTGGCCATGGAGGTGAAGTAGATGTTGAGATTTTTGGCTACATCAAGACTATCCGTGAGGAGGGTTATGGGAGTTTGGATGGATATGTTGCTGGCTATGGATCTGAGTTTAGCACCACAGCCTAGCTGGGTTTTAAATAGCTTCCATAGGTCTCGTGGTTTGTGGATGTTTTCCTCAACTTTCTCATCCAAGTAGTTTTTTTTGGCAGAAAGGATTAAGGAGGTTGTCCGATTTCTCAGTTTATTAGCCTCTAAACTGACTATTTCTAATTTGGCTTTAAGGTGTTTATTGGGGCCTTTTTTGAGTTTGTGATTATATTTGCGTTTCTCAGAGTATTTTTTGTCTCTGAGTTTCATTGATTCACAGATTTCCGAATTCCACCATGGCTGTGAGCGGGCTTTAACCCTGACCCTAC
Source organism: Nannobrachium achirus (assembly GCF_963921795.1). Classification (NCBI taxonomy): domain Eukaryota; kingdom Metazoa; phylum Chordata; class Actinopteri; order Myctophiformes; family Myctophidae; genus Nannobrachium; species Nannobrachium achirus. Next base: position 75,512,902 of record NC_137813.1, read on the forward strand.
GCAAAGGAGCCACTTCGTCTAGGGTAGTGTTGAAAATGGATTTAAAGCCTAGCCAGGCTTCATCGACCTGAGTGCTAGCTAGTACTGGGGACCAGTCAGATTTCTCCAGTTTGTGGTTAAAGGCTTCGCTAGAGTAGGTTTTGAGGTTTCTAGCTTCAACTGTTTTGTGGCCGTCAGCTTTGGACTTATGTATTTTGCGGGTGCAGTAAATGATATCATGGTCACTTAGACCACCACATTCAATAGTCCCACTCGCGGAGACTTTAGATTTGTCTGTGGTTACAATGAGATCTATGGTGGTTTGAGAGTTATCTGTAACCCTAGTTGGCTTGGTGATGAGCTGAGTGAAACCCTGTTGATTACATAGCTTATTGAACTTTTTGAATAGAGGAGCTTCTTTACGAAGCATGTCTGTGTTCCAATCGCCAATAATGTATTTTTCAACATTGTCCACCGGTGCAAGGCTCTCCTCCAGTAACTCATAGAAATCATTTTGGTCGGGCGGTCTATAGATGGCACCGATTAGTATGTTTTTAGCTTTCTTAAGAATCACTTCCACCCATACAGTTTCTAAAGAGCTGTGTTGTAGGTCAGGGCGGGGGATATACTTAATACAGTTATGAACATACATGCATACACCACCACCAAATCTGTTTCTATCATTTCGGATGACCGAGTAGTTGTCAAGGAGGAGGCAGACTACGTCAATGAAAGAGCAGACCAAGGCTCCCAGGGGGCCACAGGAGGTCAAGGTACACACAAACACACTGACACTGTTTCTCTCTCTTAACAAATCATCACTGCAGCAGCAGCTTGTCACATACTATTTAAACTAGCAGCGACATGAACAAGACTGTTGAAATGCTGGTTTCTGCATATTGTTTTTGCATCGTTGCTACGAGCTGTGCAACTTCCTTTTGGTAAACTTTGATCTCACTCACTGTGGTTGGCGTGTGTTTTATTTTCTTAAGGGAAAGGCCACCATGTTGGACCAATGACCATTAAAAGACATACTGTATTATGAACGTTAGAGCCTGTTCTTCCCTTGTGTTTTATTTCATGATTTCACTTTTTTTTTTTTTACTCACAGTTACAGTACATATAGTAAGATGTTCAACTGCATAATTGTACATCGGACATTATGAACTGAGCCCAGATAACTTAAAGCAGAACCATGTAACTTTGTTTTTTTAAAGGGGAAGACCACCCATTTTCAATATTGAACTGTGTCATTAATGCCTTAGAGGAGTTGTGTGGAAATAGAAAAAAGTTCCCCCTCTTCTGTGTTGCCTAGAACTGGAGGATTGATTTTGGGGTTTGTATTGTAAAGTACAACTTGATGACATCACACATTGTAGGCCTACTTTACAATACAAACCCCAAAATCAACCCTCCAGTTCTAGGCAACACAGAAGGGGGGGAACTTTTTTTTTCTATTTCCACACAACTCCTCTAAGGCATTAATGACACAGTTCAGTATTGAAAATGGGTGGTCTTCCCCTTTAATAAATACAACTTGATTTAGTCCAATCTCTATGGTAGAACATGTTAATACAATAGGCTATAACAATCAGGGTGGTTGTATTTTGTTCTCCTTGTTCTTCTGTTGAGACATTTAGATCATGTCAAAGGTCATGTCTCACCTGTGTTTCTCAACCACTGTGCCTGGGGACCTTTGGTGTGCCCCTGAGAAGGGTCAAGTGTGCCCCTTGAAACTGCTTGAAAGCCAGTATTGTATTTATCATTTTAAAAATGATTTAAACTAGTGAAAACAGCCGATCACAACGCCTTGCGGTGCGAGGCGTTGTGTGCGTTGTGTGCTTGTAGATCGTCTGTTTTCACTACTGTTGTGCGACAGCCTTGTATGATGAAGCAGGGCTTTACTTTGCGATGAAACTTACACATTTGAAACTTCCCGTTTCTTCCCGACAGTGACGATATTTACACCCCTGTATTATGTTGGTGTGCCCATGGATTCTTGGGACATGAAAAGTGTGCCCATGCAGAAAAAAGGTTGAGAAACACTGATCTAGACAGACACAGGATCTGACTCACATTTTGACCTGTGTCAAGATTCAATTCATCCCCTGATCATAAGCAGCAAGCAGGCAGGCTCTATTATAGTAGCTCAATGGTAAAACAATCGGCACTTGTGCAGGTTCAAATCCGGGGTGGAAGAGCAAAGTGCAGCTTTGACTATATAGAATACAACTATGTAATATTCAATGTTTCATTTGAAGTAGATCATAACGTTTAACTCTAATATCCTCCAGTTGTCCCGAGAACCCTCATCATTGAGAGAGACATCTTCAGAGCAGCTGCAATGTGTCTTACTGTGCTGTGTGTTCTAGTGGTAGCCAGAACTACAGGCATGGTCATGGACTGTGAGTATCAATGCATGCTCTTACTACCATACAATAGTGAATAGTGTTTTAGTATAGGACTACAGGTTAAAACACACCTGATCACGAACATTAGTCTTTCTTCTTCTTAAAAGTCCTTTCCCACACATACACATCATGAACAGCAACAACTGTCTTCATCATCACATGTCTGTCCTCACAGATCATACAGACAACAACCAGTTAGTGATCAACCTGACCAACGTGACCCAGGAGAGAGACCAACTACTGAACAACCTGACCTTGACCCTGACCACTTTCAACCTGACCATGACCAACGTGACCCTGGAGAGAGACCGTTTGCAAAGTGAAGTAAACCAGCTGAAGAGAGAGATAGCAGGTGAGACAGATCATAGACCTTTTTGAATGAATATTCATTTGTGTATTATTAATGTTGTGTTATGTAAGGATGTACAGTATGCGTTAACATGAGCAAACCCTCATCATTGCTGATTTATCACCACTGTTTTTAAATAGAAATGTAACATATGTACATGAAATGAGACCTTAGTAATAGAAACATTATGTGTGCAGACAAATATATATTAAGTTAGTAAACCTAAAGGCAATATTAGTATTTGACTATTATTATTATTATTACTATTATAGAATGTGTTAGAATTGATGATCCTTGCATTGAAAACCCATCAGTAAAAGCCCTGTTTAATGTTTAGACAAGTCGTGTCTCAGTGGATGGCAGAAGGTTGGAGACGTCTTTTATTCCATCTCTACTGAAGAGAAAACCTGGGAGGAAAGTAAACAACACTGTGAGAAGACAGGAGCACGTCTGGTGGTCATCGACAGTCCAGAAAAACAGGTGTGTGTGTGTGTGTGTGTGTGTGTGTGTGTGTGTGTGTGTGTGTGTGTGTGTGTGTGTGTGTGTGTGTGTGCGTGCGTGCGTGCGTGCTTGCGTGCGTGCGTGCGTGCGTGTATCATCCACATATGCATGCAATGTAATTATGTGCTTATAGTGTCAACCGAAATGCAAATTAATGATGGTTCATTCATGTATACATGATCAGGAATCCATCAGAACTGTTGGAAGGGAGCATCACACACCTGGATTGGTCTATCTGTGTCTCAGGGCAAATGGATGTGGGTGGATGGCACACCAATGACAACAGGGTGAGATATTTTAAGTGTTTCTATTGTAATTCTATCAATGTTACTGTGTGAGTAACTGAGTGGATGTGATTACCAGTGGCGTCAGTTCAGCAAAAGCTAGGGTATGGCAAAGATGGGAGTCCTCATGGAAAATAGGCATTACATTTTGGATAACACGGTTCTATTGTGAAAATAGCAGATCTACATGCTCACAACGCCTCGCGCTGCGAGGCGTTGTGAGCATGTAGATCGGCTATTTTCACAATGTCTGAAAAAAATGACTTTTGTCTGTTTTTTACACCGGTTTCTACGGTTTCTTGGGCTGGATATGGCAGCCTGGAATGGTTTTTCAAGTGCAGCTAAACTTAGCATGTTAGTAAACGTGCCACAATTAACAATAATGCATTACACCTGTGCAGCTGACCTGCGGAACTTGGTAATATACCATTCTGTCAAGCTGGGGATAATACAAGTGTGGAGAATATAATCATAATACCTTGTTAAAGTGACCATTATGTTAAATTTAGCATTTGTAATAACCCGCACAGATAGACAAAGAGACATTCATGGATTTATATTTAAAAGTAACTTTTATTTCCCCCCTGGACCCAGGGTATGGCAGCTGCATACCCCTGCCATACCCAATTGACTCCCTGATGATTACAATACATTGTTGTTTACTCTGCAGGCCCTGGCCCTGGTCCAGCGGCTATCCTGTTTACCATGATGACAACACATGTGCGTACCTCTATCGTGATGATGGAAGATGGAGACATGCGTCATGTTCACTGATAAACAACTGGATCTGTGAGATACCGATATAGATAGATGGTTTATATCTGTAACTTCTATGTCCTACCTGGGATTCAATCCCAGGTCTCCTACATGAGAGGCCAAATGTCTACTGCTCATCAAGAGACAGTCCCCGATTAGCCCTATTCATGGCCCGCCCACTCAGCAACTTCCTGGTGCTGAAGTCACGTTTTGAAGGGTATAACCCTGCTAAAAGCCCATAGAGTTAACGCAGAAATCGCAATTTAATGCAAGTATAAAGTATAAAATACGGCTAGCATGATCAAGAACACAAGATAGTAAAAGGCACAAAGCATTATAATTGACTTTACCGTTCGAAATAGTGATTTGTTGGCTTTAAGTCCAGAAATGTCTGTGTTATTTTACCCTTCAAAGCTGACGTCAGCACCAGGAAGTTGCTGAGAAATTTGCTGAGTGGGCGGGCCGTGAATAGGGCTTATTGGCCAGAGGCCAAACGTCTTAATGAAGAATAGGAGACTCCAACCACTGCAGATGATTCATTAGTTTTATTACAGTAGTATTAACATATGCTACCATGCAGATTAGTTAACGTTTTGTCAATTAAATAAGATTCCATATTGCAGCTTTAACTTCAGTGATGAATCAGCAGCATAGCGCATATTGCGAGAAAAAGCTCACACATTCTATTGTAAAGAAGTATAAACTGTTGTATACATAATCATACAATCATATTGGAATCAATTTGAAGGTGAGGAAAACATTATTTGTATAATTTATTTGTATTACAAATCATAACAAATTAAAACAAATATTGCAACGTACATGACTCCTATGTACGACTGTACGTTGTAATAAATATGTGAATTGGATTTAAATAGACTGTTCATTTTCATTAGTCAACTTCATCGTGTTTCCAAGCACAGAGATCCAGGATTCAACTCCACCCTGTGCAACTGAATCCTGCACTCCTGACACACGCACGTGCGCGCGCACACACACATAATAAACAGCATATGTGCTAAAAAATAAAACCAATTGAAGTGTAATGGCATGTACACAGACAGTGTGTGTCTGATTATGTGCTTGGTCTACCTACGTTATTTTGTCAAGATTGATATTTCTATGCATGTGATGTATTGATGTTGATGTATTGATATATTATCTTGGTTATTGTATTGATGTATTATTGCCTTGCTTATTGTAAATAACATACAGTTGAAAGTCCTTCATGTTTTATTCTGGATCCAAAGTCATTATAATGTCTTTTAAATACAGAGTATTATCAGGTACTTACAGTATTTTCTGTAGAATTTTCAATTAATAGACAAGCAAACTCTTGTTAAATACTCTCACTGTCCAGTCCAGTTTACCAAGTTCATAAACAAACAAAAGAATACAATGATCTAAGTGGTTTTAGGACAACTTTGTTTTTATCAACGGGTGATTTCAGATTGTAATGTGATGTGATTTCAGTGTTGAATGAATGTTTTCATTTACTGCTTTCGATTATGGGTTACATATTATTTTAGCAATTTAGATTTCAGTGGGTGGGGTTCATGTGGCTAGACGTGTCTTTTTAGACACAGTAAGCCAGTGATTTATGTATTACTATTTACTGTAACACCACTAACCCCCATAAGTCACATCTGCCCATGAAAGATTTTGGTGCATCTTGGGAATGGGCTTATTGGGTTTAAAAAGACCACCTGTACTACAGTACGCATGCCCCCACTCACTGAAAGAAAAAAAGAAAACACGCTAAAATCACTTCAGTTAGCCTACATTTTTTTTAACAAGGTCTTTTCTCTAATTACAATTTAAAATATGAACCATTGTCAAAAAAAGAAAAAAAGAAAGTTGTCCTTTAAACCTTTTCTGGATCAGGGCCCAATTGAAAATCTCGAAAGCGATCACGGTCCACCAATCTGTCATTAATTAACAAGTAATTACTATCACAGTCAATGTGTCTAATTAACAGTAGACATTGCAGTCCGTGGAATACTTGTGCTTTAAATAGAAACTCTATTTACTGAAATTCATGTACCGGGGTCCCCTCCTTTTTTTCCCCATCTACAATAAATATCTTAGCTGAAAACAGCTGCTCTACAAGCTCACACTGTGTCATAATGTGTTGTGAGCTTCACCTATTATAGATAATAATAATTCAAATGCATGCTATACAGTTTAACTTCACAAAGCAGACCACTAAGCTATTGTTTAATTGATGAAGTTGAAGCGTCAATCTGGAAATTTTAATGAACGAAATGTCATTTTAACCAAGCTGCGTAGAGCATGTTCATACAATATAACTGGCTCTGGGATGAGCGGTAGAAATGTGGACTCTCAAAGGGAGGACCTGGGTTGGAATCCCAGGTAGGACATAGAAGTTAAAGATTTCAGCTTTAAGGTGAAGGATATGTCTTCTCACAGATCCAGTTGTTTTTCTGTGAACAATTCATATTTCTCCACCTTCCATCTGCAGGCCAGTAGTAAGCACAGTCTCCATGGTCAGTAGGTTGTCCACTAGACCAGTACCTGCAGAATAAATGTCATGTATCTTTATCCCATCCACTAAGTCACTGATATGAAGACTTTGATAGAATTATAGAAAAACATGTAAAATATCTCACCCTGTTGTCATTGGTCTTCCATTCACCCAGGTCCAGGTGCTCCCAGTCCTTTTCAGTCCAATCCAGGTGTGTGTTGCTCCCTTCCAACAGTTCAGTTCACTGAAGTCCTGATCATTTGTACATGATTGAACCATAATTAATGTGGTTCATGTGGTTCTAATACATTCATTTATACTATAATCACATTAAATCACCCCCCCCCCCCCCCCCCACACACACACACACACCCACCTGTTTTTCTTGACTGTCGATGACCACCAGACGTGCTCCTGTGTCCTCACATTGTTGTTTACTTTCCTCCCAGGTTTTCTCTTCAGTAGAGATGGAATAAAACTTCTGCCATCCACAGGAACACGACTTGTCTAAACATTAAACAGGGCTTTTACTGATGGGTTTTCAATGCTCTGATGATCAATTCTAACACATTCTATAATAATAATAATAGTCAAATACTTTTGAATAGCATTAGAGTTAAAGGAGCTATAGTCAACTTTTTCATTGTAGGGCCGACACTGTTTACATCCTAAGCTATAGACTAGAATGTAAACAAAGTTTCTGTCTGACAATGGCCAAAATTATTATTTTATCATTATTTTACGCTTTTTGAATAGAAACACATATATGAAGCTTATTTTTTTATAAATATTATTTTCGAAACATTATTTTTATTTTGGCATCCGTTTTTCAAGAAAAAGTTGACTATAGCTCCTTTAATACTGGGACATTTCATGTACGTATGTTACATTTTTATTTCAAAACAGTGGTATAAAGCAGCACTGATGAGGGTTTGCTCGTGTTTACTGTAACACATCCCTGACATAATACTAATTAATATTCCTTCAAAAAGTTGTCTCACCTGCTAGGTGAGACAACTTTCTCAACTCTCTCTTCAGCGGGTTTACTTCACTTTGCAAAAGGTCTCTCTCCAGGGTCATGCTGGCCAGGGTCAGGTTCAGGTTGTTGTATTTGGTCATGATGAAGGTCAGGTTGTTCAGCAGTTGGTCTCTCTCCTGGGTCACGTTGGTCAGGGTCAGGTTGAAAGTGGTCAGGGTCAAGGTCGAGTTGTTCAGTAGTTGGTCTCTCTCCTGGGTCAGCTTGATCACTAACTGGTTGTTGTCTGTATGATCTGTGAGGACCAACATGTGATGATAAACACAGTTGTTACTGATCATGATGTATATGACTAGGTTTCAACATGTAGGCCTATAACCAGTAAAACGCCTAAGGGCGACAAGCGACCTCGCCCTATAGGTCGCGCCATGTCTTGTCCATCATGCCAGTGATTTATATCAGACCAGTTACCCATAATATGGAGACCCCATATACGAAGATCCATGGAGATACCCCAAACATGCTTACTCAGTTATTTGTTATGTGAAAGTCCTATGACGTCGGGGGCAGACCTCCATTCAGAAACACCCCCACTTAGAAACGTCCCCATTCAGAAATAACCCCCTGAGGTTAGGGTTAGGGTTTAGTTAGGTTTAGGTGACACCTCCATTTAGAATAATGGAAGTCAATCTTCTGAATGGAGATGTGACTCTGACATCATACATGCAATCCCTTTCATGTCCAAACATGGAGATCCCTGTCTGTAGAACCAGCCACACAGATATGGGCTGTCTTGACCCTCTGTCTTGGCCACATATGGATTCTGTTTATGTGGTATGTGGCCGATGTGGCCTCCATATATGGGCATTCCCATATGAAGTCCTGTTAGATATGGGCTTAAAATTTATGACATCAGGGATATCCATATATGGGCATAAAAGGGATTCTGTTAGTGTGGTTCCCCTGACATCACAGTGATGTCAGAACATGATTTCAGAGCGGTAGGCCTATAATAAAATACTAAGGAACACACACACTACTGTATTACTATTTTATGGTAGTAAGAGCATGCATGTGACCTTTGACCTGCTGATACTCACAGTCCATGACCATGCCTGTAGTTCTGGCTACCACCAGAACACACAGCACAGTAAGACACATCGCAGCTGCTCTGAAGATGTCTCTCTCAATGATGAGGGTTCTCGGGACGACTGGAGGATATTAGAGTTAATTGTTATTATGATCTGCTTCAAATAAAACATTGCATATTACATAGTTATATTATATAGTTAAAGCTGCACTACAGTATGTAACTTTGCTCTTCCATCCCAAATTGAACCTGGTGTCCTGAATGTTTCACATTTGATCTAATAGAGACTGCTTGCTTATGATCAGGGGATAAATTGAATCTTGACCATCAGGTGAAAATGTGTGTCAGATCCTGTGTCTAGGTGAGACATGACCTTTGACACGATCTAAATGTCTCAATAGAAGAACAGGGGGACTAAATACAACGACCCCAATTGTATGTTATATTGTATTAACTAGACCCTCCAGAAAAACATGGGCAAACATCCTTGATTATGCGGACTCAAATCATTGATTATTAGGGCAAAAATCCTTTTTATATCATTTTATGCTGTGAAATTGCTGCGGAATTGTTGCGGAATATGCAAAAAGTTGCGGAATATGTGACATGCAAAATATGCAAAAAGTTGCAAAATATGCAAAAAGTTGTGAATTACACCAAATATGCAAAATGATGCAAAATATGCAGGGGTTTATGTGATTTTATGCATTGAAATATGCGTGCAGTTCCGAGATGTGCAGGTGGAAATATGCGATTATGCTGCCTTTTTGAAAATGTGTGACCCCCGCATAATATGCAGCATTTGGCTGATTATGCGGGAAATTATGCGATCAGCATGTTCTACCATACAGATTGGAATAAATGAAGTTGTATTCATACAAAAAAAAGGTTACATGGTGCCGCTGTAAGTGATCCGGGCTCAGTTCATAATGTCTGATGTACAATCATGCAGTTATATGTCTTCATCTTACAATATGCAATTGTGACTTTTACAGAAATGTGACATTGTGAAATGAAAGGAGAAATAATACACAAGGGAGGAACGGGTTCAATGTTTCTTTTAACTGTCATTGGTCCAACATGGTGTCACTTGTATAAAAAAAAGAAGAAAAGAAAACACGCGCACACACACACACACACACACACACACACACACACACACACACACACACACACACACACACACACACACACACACACACACACACAAAGGAAAAGACGCACACCAGTGTTGTAGAGGCGCCGACCACAGTGAGCGAGATCAAAGTTTACCAAAAGGAAGTTTCACAACTCATAGCAACAATGCAAAAACAATTTGAATATGCAGTCCAGCATTTCAACTACACACTCTTGTTCATGTCACTTTTAACCATATTGTAAAGGTAACTGCTAGTTTAAATATTATGTGACGAGCTGCTGCTGTAGTGATGATTTGAGAAAAGAGAGAAGTGTCAGTGTGTTCATATGTACCTTGACCTCCTGTGGCCCCCTGGGAGCCTTGGTGTGCTCTTTCATTGACGTAGTCTGCCTCCTCCTCTCCTGTCTCCACCCTGTCTCCTCCATCCTTCCTCACACACTTTGCTCTGACTCTCCTGCCAGGAGTATGTGAAGACATCTGAAGGAATGACACAACACAGTCAATCAGTACATGTAATGTACAGGGCATTCACGAATAGTGATTTTTAGTATTCGAATTATTCGACCTCAAAGTATTCGAATAAGTCTAATATTCGACAGGACTGGCCAAATTGTCAAATATTAAGTAAGCAAGAGGCGAACATTGTGAAAATAGCAGATTTACATGCTCACATGTGAGCATGTAGATCTGCTATTTTCACAATATTTATCTGTGGAACCGAGTCACATTAACACCTAATTCCAAGTGCTTGTCAGGGTGGGGATCTCCAGTTCAAATATGTATATTTTGGGGGTAACGGCCTAAAAAGGTTTGAGAAACTGGTATAGAGCATTAATAAATTCATCCACCAGGGGCATTGACAACTCATTCTTATGATTTCCTATCTAGCCTAACTTTATAAACTATATATTTTTTAAAGAGAAAAAAATAAAACAAATTAAAATAAGCGAATATTCGACTTCGGTGAACAACGTCGAATAGTGACTTTGATATTTGAATATTCGAATATTCAAATATTTGGCGAATGCCCTGGCCTAGCCCTAGTCAAAAAATCCTATAGGATCTTCGAAATTTCCAATATAATCCTATAGGATCTTATTGGTTTTTCACAAATTTCCAATACAGTCCTATAGGATTCTATCGGTATAGAAAATCCAATAGGATTTTGCAAATTTCCAATAGGATCCTATTGGGTTATATCTAACTTTGGAAAGTCCAATAGGATCCTATTGGAACTTTGCAAAATCCTATTGGATTTTGCAAAGTTCCAATAGGATCCTATTGGGTTATATCTAACTCTGTAAAGTCCAATAGGATCCTATTGGAACTTTGCAAAATCCAATTGGATTTTGTAAAGTTCCAATAGGATCCTATTGGGTTATATCTAACTTTGGAAATCCAATAGGATTTTTCAAAGTTCCAATAGGATTTTATTGGAACTGTAGGATTTCTGATAGAAAAATCCTTTAGAAAATCCCATTAAGAATCCTATAAGAATCCTTTACAGTTTTGGAACAGATCCTATTGGATATTTTCTCATAGGATAATAATCCTATAAGAAAAAAATCCAATAGGATAGAAAAATCCTTTAGAAAATCCCATTAAGAATCCTATAAGAATCCTTTACAGTTTTGGAACAGATCCTATTAGATATTTTCTTATAGGATAATAATCCTATAAGAAAAAATCCAATAGGATTTGTGGAGGGGAAATCCTATTAGATCCTATAAAATGTCAAATAGGAACAAAAACCAATCCTTACTAACAGGAGCTGTGGCGCAGAGGATCAGGGCAGGATTCAAGCACGGGAGGTCGTAAGTTCGAATCTCACTCAAGATGTCAATGATGATGTCAAATCTAATACTGTATGTCTTAACACTGATAGCCTGATAAATCAGTCAGCACAACACCACCCCCTGTTGGTAGGTGGCAGCCAGGCAAGGCACCTATCCTATAAGAAAATATCCAATAGGATCTGTTCCAAAACTGTAAAGGATTCTTATAGGATTCTTAATGGGATTTTCTAAAGGATTATTATCCTATAAGAAAATATCCAATAGGATCTGTTCCAAAACTGTAAAGGATTCTTATAGGATTCTTAATGGGATTTTCTAACGGATTTTATAATACTATCATCTGCTGCTCGATCCCCTTCTTGGGCTTCTGTCGTGAAGAGGGGGAAAAGGATTTCTCTCCCCCTGTTCTCCCCAGGCGGAGATGCAGGCAACATTTCACTGTCGAACTTCTTCTCCCCACTTGTGGCTCACTCCGAGTCCAAGTTACAGGCTAGCGTGGAGGTGGTGGTTAGCGACATGCTAACAACAACACCAGCTGACAGTGTGGCTAACGCGGAGCTAGCAGTTCCCGGTACGCACGCTGGCCAGGCGCAACAGGTTCGCTCCAACTCCTCACGGAAACGTTCCTGCCCATCATTGACTCCGAAAACTGTCTATAAGCGCTCACGACGCTGTCCCCCCCCACCTCCCGCTATCCAACTCTCCGCGAGTCCCACTGCTTCTCTCCTATCCACTCCTGTCGTCCAGCTGCCCGTGTCCACTCCTGCCCCGACACACTCACCGCTAGCCCCACTGCCCAGCTGTGAACTGGTCACAGCTGTGGATAATGATGACATCACGAGCCATCAGCCAAGTAGTGTAACCCCGGAACATGTATTAATGGCAGACGACTCGCTCACGCTCACATCCCCTGTGAAAGCTACCACCCCTGAACCTGAATTAATGAATTGCAACTCTCCCACAGAGATTGCCATGGAAACCCCTGAGTCAGCTGTCTGTCTTTCTCCTCCATCCCCCGAGATCTATAACAACCCTCTACTTGCCTGGCCAAAACTCTCTGTCTTTAAGGGGCTACTGTTTAAAGACAACAATCCAGACATCCTCATTATTGGTGATTCGCTCACCAGAGACATTATAATTCCAGGTGCCATCACTTTCTGTCTTCCTGGTGGTACAGTTACCAATGTCTCAGTGCTAGCACCTATTATTATTGGACTATACCCCTCTGCCCACACTGTTTTCATACATATTGGGACAAACAGTGTCCTAAATCGGCAATCTGCCAAACTCAGGCTAGATTTAGAAGCGCTTGCCAACAGCATTGAGAGTCTGAAGAAAACCTGTGTCTTCTCTGGTCCCATCCCTGCTCCATCCAAGAATGCAGAGCATTTTAGCAGACTTCACAGCTTACATGAATGGCTCATAGCATTCTGCATTGCAACAGGGCACGGTTTTGTAGACAATTTTGACACCTTCTGGTCTAGAAACGACCTATATAAACCTGATGGCCTACACCCTAACACTCATGGTATCAGACAACTCACCACAAACTACATCCGCTTTGTTGCATTCAAGTCATGATATCCCTCACAGCATGATCCCACCATAGACCCCCTATCTGGCAATAATGACGAGCACCCCCCAGAGGGTCATGTTGATACCCCACTCTCTCTCGCCATACCAGTCAGGATCACCTCTCACCGCACCACAAATAGACCCAATAACTCTGTTAATCTGTCCAATCTAATCTCACTTTTACCAACCATTCATCTCATCACTCCTGTCTCCTCCACTGTTAAAATTGGGCTACTAAATATCAGAGCTCTGGCTCAAAAAACAGTTACCTGTCACGATTTCATTGAATCACTAAATGTAGATTTCTTATTCATTACTGAGACATGGCTAAGCCCAGAGGACAATGTACCTCTCATCCAAACCACCCCACCAAATTTTTCGTTCTTTAGTTTGCCTAGACCCGAGGGCAAAGGTGGCGGACTTGCTGTTTTTTATAAGAATACTTTTAAATGCTCTCCTATCTCCTTTGGTACTTTTAACACCTTCGAAGTTTTTAGTTTTTTAATTAACAGTAAAAATCCAGTGCTCTGTGTTTTAATTTATCGCCCCCCCAAACACAACTCTGGTTTTATCACTGAATTCTCAGAGCTTTTATCCCTTATCACACAACGTTATGAAAACATAATTCTGTTGGGAGATCTGAATGTCCACATATGCTGTCCCTCTAACCCCCTCGCCACTGATTTTATTAATCTCACAGAGTCTTTTGATTTTAAACAATTTGTCACTGGGGCCACTCATAGGCTAGGTCACACACTTGATTTAGTGTTTTCCCTTGGTCTGGCTCTCGGTACTGTGGAGCTAAATGATGATCTAATGGTCCGTGGTGTGACTGACCACAAAGCCCTGGTTTTTAATGCTCCACTGCCCCGCCCTCCCCCCATGCGCTCTGCTCCTTTTAGATCACGTGTTTTTAACTCTAACTCAGCTAGCGCTTTCTGCAATGCTTTTATAACCTCCCCTCCCCCAGGTTCTCCTGGCCAGCCCACTGATAACATGGATATCAATGGCTTGGTTGTGAGTTTTAACAGTAATTGCCTAACAATCCTGGACTCCATTGCACCCTTCAAAACTAGAACCCCCAAATCCAACCCTACTCCTTGGCTCAATGATCACACCCGGACAGTAAAAAGACAATGCAGAGCAGCTGAACGCAAATGGAAGACCACCAGACATCCCGATTCACTCATCAATCTAAAACACCTCATGAAAACCTACCAGCAAGCTGTCTGTAAGGCCAAATCCAAATATTACTCTGACATCATCGCAAAAAGTAGCAATAATCCCAGGACCCTCTTTTCTGTAATTAATGCTGTCACTAAGCCCCCCTCCACCCTTCTACTAGAACCATCACCTGACAAATGTGAAGAACTTCTATCATTCTTCATTAATAAAGTGCTTAATATACGCCTCCAGATCCCATCCACTACTGCTGACACCTCAAATTCACCCACTATGCCAGGTCCGCTACACCAGTTTAACCCCATAACCCTGTCAGAACTCAACTCTACCATATCCCATATGAAATCATCTTCGTGCAATCTGGACAAAATCCCAACCTCCTTCTTAAAAGAGGTAATTCTAACAGTCGGCCCATCCATCCTCACCATAATTAACAATTCCATTATCTCTGGCTCTGTCCCACTCTCTTTTAAACACGCCCTAATTCACCCCTTTTTAAAGAAACCCAGTCTTGACCCTCTTCTCCTCTCCAACTATAGGCCCATCTCCAAACTTTCTTTTATGTCCAAAATTTTAGAAAAAGTCATTTCCTCTCAGCTCCTCTCACACCTATCAGACCACAACATTTTAGAAAAGTTTCAATCTGGTTTTAGAGCACTCCACAGTACCGAGACAGCCTTGGTTAAGGTCACTAGTGACCTGCTAATGACCCTCGATAATGGAGACGCCGCAATACTGGTCCTCCTGGACCTGAGTGCTGCGTTCGATACGGTCGACCACGCCACTTTATTGAGACGACTAGAATCTTGGGTGGGTCTAAATGGCACTGCACTCCAACTCATGCGATCCTATCTAACTGATAGAACTGTCTCTGTTGAAATTGGTACTGCCACATCCTCCTCTGTCCCCCTCACTCACGGTGTCCCACAAGGCTCAATTCTCGGTCCCCTACTGTTTTCTATATACATGCTCCCATTAGGTCACATAATCCGTAAACATAACATCCACTTCCACTGCTATGCAGATGATACCCAACTGTACATGCCACTCAACACCTCAAACCCCAATTGTCTATCCTCTCTCAAAGCCTGCCTGTCTGAACTAGAAAACTGGATGTCTGCAAATTTCCTTCAACTTAACACAAACAAATCAGAGATCCTCCTGTTCGGCCCACTTACCACCAGATCCCAACTACTAAACAGTCTTGACACTTTGTCAGAAAATGTCACACCTGTGGCAAAGAATCTGGGTGTACTCCTTGACTCCGACCTCTGTCTCGAGGCCCAGGTAAAAAGTGTGGTGCGTACCTGTTTTTTCCATATACGGAACATCTATAGAATTAGAACAATACTTTCCACCCCCAACCTCCACTTAGTCGTTAATGCACTGATATCATCTCGCCTAGACTACTGTAATGCCCTCTACGCCAATATCAAGAAAGGATCCATACACCGCCTGCAACTTGTGCAGAACGCCGCCGCCAGACTCATTACAGGCACTAGGAGATCAGAGCACATTACCCCGGTCCTGGCCACATTGCACTGGCTGCCGGTAACTTTTAGAATTGATTTTAAGATTTTATTGTTGACTTTTAAAGCTCTTAATGGCCTAGCACCACAATACTTAAGAGACCTGTTGGAACCCTACGTGCCTGCCCGGCAACTGAGGTCCTCTGATTTGGCACTTTTGGTGGTTCCTACATCAAACAGAGTGACCAAAGGTGACAGGGCCTTTGCTGTCAGGGCCCCCACACTCTGGAACAGCCTCCCTGTGGATCTTAGATTTGCTGGTTCTGTAACCATTTTTAAATCTAAACTAAAAACTCATTTTTATAGAAAGGCCTTTTTAACCTCCTAACTGCATCTATTCTCACTGATTGTTGTTTTTATTTTTTATCCTATTGTTAAATTGATGATGATTCACTGTATGATGTTATTTTTTATGTTGTTAAGCACTTTGTAACATTGTTTTAAAAGGTGCTATATAAATAAAGTTTTATTATTATTTATTATTATAAGAAGATATCCTATAGGATTTTCTAAAGGATTTTTCTATCGGAATCCTAAAGGATTTTCTATAGGATTTTTCTATCGGAATCCTAAAGGATTTTTTGACTAGGGAGCACATAGTATATTATGCAAATTACACTATAGTCCAGGTAGCTCAGTCGGTAGAGCTCTCCTCTTTGGACCACAAGGTTCTGGGTTGAACCCCCACTCAGTGTGTGTGTAACCTCGCATCACCAGTCTTTCCACCTCGGAGGAAAGTCTAGTATTGTTTTACAACAGGCCGTTTGAGCCTGTCTAGGCGTGGCTTAAACTGGAAACTAGCAGAAGAAGCGGTGTCGCTTTGTTTCCGGTCCCCCCTGTTTGTTTCCCCAATCCATATTTAAATGCTTGTGAAGTGTAGTCTTGCCAGTCGCTATAAGTTGGAAAAAAATGGATATACCAATCAAACGTTTTCAAAACTACGCCGCATCAAGGGGTTTATTAGGTAGGCCCTAAAATGATGCCCTTGAGCGCTGGGGATTATTTTGGGTTAAAACTGTTTCCGGTTTGATCTTTCCGGCCAAAATGTAGTCCTTTGAGGACTACAACATGACGTATGCTGTTTCCTCTCCCGACCGGATCCAAAGCCCAAAATTGGAAGCGATCCCAGCTAGTGTCTATAGTAGTGTTTGAGGAGCAAGGCTTGATGGGTAACTGAGATGTGGTGTGACAACTGGGAGCTGATGTTTATATAGGTCACACCAATGTGTCTGACATTCATGTGGTCTGTCTGTCTGTATGTCTTTTTTTTCTTTTTTTCCCTTCTCTCTAGTGGCATTCTCAGAAGACCCGCTCCTATTCTTCCTATTCTGTAGAGTTACAGACCTGTGGCTTTCAACAGTGTGACTCAAATCCAGCCAAAAAAGCCTAAATTACATTATGCCCTATTATTACAAGGACTCTGAACAGGGATGACCTGATAGACAATCAGCTACATTTTCGTCCATCCTTATAGCTACACTTTTCCCCCCTAAAATAAAATAAAAAAATACTTCAAATAGCTGAAGTATTCATACATTTTTGTCTACATTGACAAGTAGACAATATTCAAAAATGCCTTTTCAAAATAGTGAAAAAAGGGGTGAAGGGGGGTGAAGGGGATGAAAATAGAGCCCCATGCCCCCCCCCCTCTCTCTCTCTCTCTCTCTCTCTCTCTCTCTCTCTCTCTCTCTCTCTCTCTCTCTCTCTTTCTCTCTTTCTCTCTCTCTCTCTCTGTTTCCTGTCTCAAATAGAGCTTCCCCCCTTACTTGCCCCCCCCCCCCCCCCACACACACACACACACACACACACACACACACACACACACACACACACACACACACACACACACACACACACACACACACACACACCTCCCCACTGTCCCCAGTGTTTCAGCATCAGTCAGTGCATCAGATGATCAAGTTAAAACGGTTATTTCCATTTTAAAAAGTGATTTCCCTTTTTTTCATAAATAAATAAAGCAATAATACAAAAACCATGCCCCCTCATGCAATAGAAGTTGAAGTAGATCAGCTATTTTTGCTATTTTTATGACCTTCTCTGACTTCTGAGTTTAAATCAATCTATGAAGGTGGATTCTGCTTTTCAATGGGAATGGAGTGGTTTCTTGCCATGTGCAAGTGTCTGCAAAAATACACTCCATTCTCCATAAAAATTAGAAAGACAAAGCAGGGAAAGAAACCTGTGGAAAAAATGCATTTGCAGGACAATTTCAGGAAAAGAGCAGTAAATACTGACAAGTTGAAACAGCACATCTGTAGAGATACCCTGTAAAATATGACTGTGTAGTTAAAAAAAGAAAAAGTGCACCTAAATTAAGAGCTGTGCACCTACCGGTAAATCAGGAGTCTGCAACCTTTAATGTCAAAAGAGCCATTTTGGACCAAAACATTTATATAAAATCTGTCTGGAGCCGCAAAACATGTTTGAGCCAACAATAACATGGGCTACTAAGTGTATATTAGCCTATCAAATTTAATACAAATATGTATTTAAATAAATGTAAATAAGCATTCATTGATGGCCCGCAACCAGGATAACTTTTGAGAGCATTGCAAACTTAAACCACAGTCATGTGCTTTCAGTTTTATTTACATTACAATATTATAATATTACCAACATTACCAACTTTTTTGTTGTTTGATAAATCTCTCATTCATTGGCAGTGAAAGCAAACGACTCTGTCCAAAACTATTACATTCTCTATTTGCTTCAGTTGTCTTTATTTTTTTGCATTTGTGAAATCTTTTTTATTTGACACATTTTTACAATATTGGAGCACGTAAAAAATGATGTTTCATATTTGGCCTAAAATACACAGTGTTCATTTCCATATTTTTTGTAAAGCTAAAGGGAGCCACTGGAGCTGCATGTGGCTCCTGAGCCGTGGGTTGCAGACCCCTGAACTGAAAAGCCAATGTACAATAATAATATAACATAATGCAATATTACATCATATGTTTAACATATAATATCATATTATATATTTCTAAATATATAAATAAAACACAGGACTAATATTAGGCTCCATGGGGGAACCTCATGTAATTAATAATTAATAAATAATAAAAAATACATTTTAAAAAGTCTGTGCATGTTTTGTGTGACACATGTGAAAAACAAATCGGTATTTGACTTGAGTTCTCTGACATTATCCAATATACCCAAATGGAACCAAATTGGGTCCATTTGGTCATTCTACACAGTGTGTTTACATTGCCGAAAGCATTTAATCAGAATATAATGTTTTAACTTGCAAGTGGTTACACCTATCTTTTTAAAACATTTTCTCACTGGTTTTCAAACATAATAACTTTTTCATTGACAGCACCCCTGAATGACATTGTAGCCTGCTTTACACTTTGTCATATTACGGTATGCAAATATGTAAATCTGGCCCCCTAAGATACAGTATGTCACTAGGAAAAATATAGAGAAGATCTGTTTCCATCAGGACAGATTGAAAGTTTGCTTGACATTTAACAGTTTGAACCCCAGATTCCCTATTCTTTCATTCACCAAAAATGGCTGATCATTACGCTTGTAGATCACAATGTGACACGTTATGAGCCAGTAGATCTGATATTTTTGGTGAAGCGATTTGGTGTAGATCGAAAAGGAAGTAGGCCTAGAGGGGCCGGGGGCCAATTGCGGCCTGGGGATTTTTTTTATTTTTTTTTTTACAGCCCACTGTTTCTTTCCTAAATTATATTATAAACGTATAACCCTAACCCTAACCCTAACCCTAACCCTAACCCTATATTACTAACCCTAACCCTAACCCTAACCCTAACCCTAACCCTAACCCTAACCCTAACCCGTCAGCTCCGTCAAACAATTTTGTCTCATTCTGAAGGGTTCAAAGACACGCCATGTTATTGTATTTTTTACCTTGCACGTCTGGTTACATTTGGTAATGTAAAATGAGTTATTTGCCTTTTGTTCAGAGCACACGCCTGGACAAAAGACCTTTGATATTAAATAATGAAGATCATTAGTTAAATACAATCTTTTAAATGTGATGCATAATTATGTATGTGACTTTGTTATGGTCCAAAAATACATTATGTCAGGAGATGGGTGTTTTAATATTTTGTAAAGTGGCCCCTTTGGAAAAGGTCACCCCTGGTCTAAGTTGTTAAGCTGTAGTGCAGGGGTCTTCAACAGGGGGTCCGGGACCCCTAGAGGGTCCTCAGAGTTACTTACAGGGGGTCCTCCAAATCTTTGAGTGATAGAAACTTTATTTTTTTATTTTTTATTTTTTTATTACCACTTGAACCCTAATGTCCATATTCTGAGAACTTTAGCCAAAAATAGCAGATCTACAAGCTCACAATGCCTCGCGCTGCATGCGAGGCGTTGTGAGCTTGTAGACCGGCTATTTTTGGCAAAGAGCTTTGGAAGGGGAAAAGAGCTGACTATTACAGAGTGAAAGGTCAAGTTTGATTGAAATATTATTTGTAAACAACAACACCTTCTTATTCCAATATGAGATACAATAATCCATCACACAGAAATAAGACAGGAGAGTGATCAGAGTGAGAATGGTATGTTTACTATGGAGAGAGAGTATTCAAGACAGGTTTACAGTACATACATAATGGTTCGTTCGTGCTCTCTCTGACATATTATGTTTTGACATGAGTATAAGTATGGTCATTTCATCAGTCAGTGGATGACGTTTCAACAGTTAATAGGATATGTTTCTTGTCCACACATCACAAGACTAAGAGTCCATATACAGGGTTCCTGGGGGGGGGGGGAGAGGTGTCCTTGCTGGTGTCTAGATGACACCAAATGTTCCAGGCCGAGCCTGGAACATTTGGTGAATACCAAAACAATTCTCATTGTTTTCGGAACAGGCTCCATGGCAGTAGATAAGGTCTGATTTCTACCAGACGGAGACAGAGTGAGTACTGTAGTGTACATGACCTTATATGACACAGTCACTGTGCCATCAATATGTATTGATAAAAAGATGATATGAACCATAACAAAATACCTATCAAAGTTTATTAAGTATTTACGGTTCAAGTGGTTAAATATCTGAAAACACACATTGACGTGAATCCAAAATACACTGATGATTGTGCTGTCAAACAATGAAACTATATGGAATCTATGAACAGGCTGTGGGGGGTCCCTACTTCATCTCTCTTGACTAAGTTGCTGTAGTGATATTGATGAATTCCATACAAAAGCAAAGTATTCTGCTGCACCCTGGACATGAGTCACGGCACCCGTGCCAGGGCACCCACTTTGACACCACATGGACCCTCATTGTGTCCTCGGAACAATATGTGTTTCTGCTGTTCTTTCAAATTAAGCAAATTCCTGGATGACGGAACGGTCATGAAACAGAGACAGATTAACAGAGAGGTAGCCTATAGCAGGGTTTCCCAAAGTGGGTGCCGTGGCACCCTAGGGTGCCCTGATGCCGGTCCAGGGGTGCCTCAGAATAATGTGTTAATATTTGGAATTCGTGGAATTCAACAATATCATTATAATATCACTTCACTATGCTTAATAAAACAGACCTGATTTGCACTGTACTTGATGTGTTATTTTTTTCCATCTACAGCCAACTTTCTTCACCAAACATAACAGATCCACAAGCTCATAACGTGTCACGTTGTGACGCGTTGTGAGCTTGTAGATCGGCTATTTCCTTGAACCTTCCCCCCAGAATAGGGATGCTGGGATTCAAGTGGTTAATCGTCTAAATAAAGTTATTTTCAGTCATTTCTGATGGAAACAGATATTTCACTGTGACATTTTTATTTTTATTTTATATTTACATAGCATAATATGATATGATATGATATAAGAAAAATTACAAAATAACAGTGTATAATTCAGGGGTGCCATGGATGAAAAAGTTATTAACGAGGGTGCCCTGAGTCAAAATTTAATTTAACATTTAATTTAATGTATTTGGCCACGGACCCACATATGCAAGCTCAACTACTTTCAAATAGTATGTTTTTGTTACTGTATATCAACTCATTTAGCTGAGAACCACCTGGCACCAGGGATTAGAGCAAGCACATGAATTTATTGTATGGGCCCGTGGGTGCGTGATCGCCTATGTGTGAGCCTCACATTATGCATGATGTGAAAGTTATCATTTAATAGTTTGACATATCCATTTATTTTCAAAGTATATCACAGCCCCGGTTTCAGACGACATATGATGTGTTATTCTAATATCGTCACGATTCCCCCCAAACATGTGCAGAAAGAAGTTATTACAACCAGAGAGAAATGAACGGAATATCTTTTGGTTATGAGGGGCTAATATGTTTCTGTTGAATGGTAAGTTGCATACTGAACAGAACAGATTGGAGTTAGAAGTGTTACGTCTACATGGGGAACTTTAATTCTGATCGTGGTGTCATTCTGATTATATTTAAGTACTGTGAAGTTTATATATATATATATATATATATATATATATATATATATATATATATATATATACATACAAAGCAGCTTCCATAATTCTCCACTGGGATAGAGGAAGAAAAAGTGGCACAGATAAAATAAAACCCTCTCAGTTATTACTATAATAATACATATAATGGAGGATATTTGTAATTTGTCCCAGAACAAATTCCAGACAAGGTCGAGTCACACAGATGTTCTACCTAATGAATACAAAAGAGTACAGTCTTTACTCACTGTGTCCAGTATGTATTGTCTTACATTGGTCTTCTTGCAGAATAGATGAGTTTCTGTCTGTTCTGTTGGAGTCTAGACTGAACACTGTCCAACCAACCACCTTGTTTTATACACACTTCTAAATACCCATGTATGTGTATGTGCATGTACACACCTACACACCCACCCACCCTCTCAGACACGTACACCCTCACACACGAGCACCCTCTCACACGTGCACACACACACGCACGCACGCACGCACGCACGCACGCACGCACGCACAGACAGTGCAGGACGAACAATAGTCTTTACCACAGAATGTTCTTGTGAAATTGAGGTTTTAAATTCTGGGCGGGGAAAGTGAATGGAAAGTTTTCTGCACCTTCCTTCATCAAGACAGGGCCCTGCAACCCATTTTGGTGTCCTATGCACAACTGGCTGTCAGCTGCCCGCCACCACAACTGTACAATACAATTATCATCATTTGAAAACAGATTATAGAGTAACAAGAGACACGTGTGTGTGCACACGCAGACACACATTTACACAACTGATGTGATCTAAAGTGAGCTTTATTATTTACACTTTCACTTTGTGAAAAATCTTGAGAAATATAGATAAGGTATATATTTGATTATTTATTAAGGAACCCAAAATGTTTAACATGTTGGACTGTCTACAAACAGACAAGGCCTCACTTCCTGTCATCTCTGACCCCAAGTGTTGACCCCAGGTTGGATAATAATAACAGTGCAGTGCAGTGAGAATAGGATGAGTGTTGAATTGATCATGCTTAGAGACTCTTTAGGACCCTGGCAGCACTGTTCTGGATGTACTGCAGCTTCTGAATACTCTTGCCAGGAAACCCAATGAAGAGTGGGTTGCAGTGGTCCAGTCTAGAGCAGTGGTTCTCAAAATGGCCTGAAAATGTTGAAGACCCCTGGGTTAGGCAATTGGCACTGGGTAAAAAATGGGTTACAAAATCGTGGGATAAAAAACTGTTGACACCAGTCTCCACAAATACTTTTATAAAACTAATAAGATACTATACTTCTCTTCTGGGTCTGGAGCATAAGGTTTGGAAACCTCTGATTTATAATATCTGATTTTAATATAATGATGTTATCTACAAGCTAGCTGTTATTAATCTACAAGCTCACAGCATGTTGTGAGCTTGTAGATCAGCTAGATCAGTCTTGAGCTGAAAAGTTTGAAAGCCATTGGTCAAATTATGTCAAATGACCCAGAAAACATGTCCATAAGATAAGTGTCAAATGACCCAGACATTGTGTAATTAAGATAAGTGTTAAATGACCCAGGCATTATGTGATTAAGATAAGTGTTAAATGACCGAGACATTATGTAATTAAGATAAGTGTTAAATGACCCAGACATTATGTCATTAAGATAAGTGTCAAATGACCCAGACATCATGTCATTAAGATAAGTGTCAAATGACCCAAACATTATGTCATTAAGATAAGTGTCAAATGACCCAGACATCATGTCATTAAGATAAGCGTCAAATGACCCCAAACATTATGTCATTAAGATAAGTGTTAAATGACCCAGACATTATGTCATTAAGATAAGTGTTAAATGACCCAGACATTATGTCATTAAGATAAGTGTTAAATGACCCAGACATTATGTCATTAAGATAAGTGTTAAATGACCCAGGCATTATGTCATTAAGATAAGTGTTAAATGACCCAGGCATTATGTCATTAAGATAAGTGTTAAATGACCCAGGCATTATGTCATTAAGATAAGTGTTAAATGACCCAGGCATTATGTCATTAAGAAAAGTGCATCAACTGGATGAGCCAACGTTCGATTTGATGATTCTTCAATAAATCTCATATTAATATATTGTGATACACATGCATGTTTTTGACATATTAATGCATGTGTAATTGCGACCGTCAGGTCGCAGTTACTATCAAAACCTCCACCGGCTGTCAGTCTGTCTGTCTGTTAATCAGTCTGTCTGTCTGTCAGTCACGTCACACGTCACACGTCACACTTTCCCCCTACTCATATCTCCGCTACCGTTGCCCCTATCCATGCTAATCTTTGCACACATCACACTCTTTGGCTGCCAAACCACAACCTCCACCCCTCATTTCTCACATGGCCCTCTTCTAGCGCCACCACGAGGCCGATTCTTGTAAAAAACATTTTTAGACACTGCTCCAACATATTTTTGGAGCAGATTTTGTAGGTGACCACTTTTGCATCCGTTCTGGAGCACTAGGAGTTGGTGGTCCCCGGGAATTCCCTGTGAGCAGCCCTGTTGTGGTGGTAATTTGGTCATTTTTGCACTTTTTGGCAGCAGCGCCAGGGGGTCCCTGGGGGTCCCAGGGGCTCTGGGGGTCGCTGGAGGTGGTCCCCGAGCGTGTGCTACTGTGTGTGCAAAGTTTGGCATGGATAGGGGCAACGGTGGCGGAGATATGAGTAAGTGTGACGTGTGACGTGACAGACAGACAGACTGACTGACAGACGGACGGACAGCCGGTGGAGGTTTTGATAGTAACTGCAACCTGACGGTCGCAATAAACATCTCAAAAACATAAAATAGACTCTGACAACAGTGATGAAATGTTGGATTATGAGTTTATTGAGAGATGAATATGAACATTATGGGAGCTCTTTAAAGTATAATGGTATCAGTAGTGTTACATAGAATACACTATAAAGTAATGGTACCAGTAGTGTTACATAGAATACACTCTATAAAGTAATTGTACCAGTAGTGTTACATAGAATACACTCTATAAAGTAATGGTACCAGTAGTGTTACATAGGATAGATCAGAACACCACTGAATGTGTTGTGGTTTTCTGAGTTATCAGAGAGCCTGTGACCAGAAGGTAACCTCATGTAAACCTTGTCTCCCTGCTGCAGCTCTAGGATCATTCCATTAGACACATATTTAACATGGTTACCATAATTCTTTGAAGAGTTAGCAATGAGCATCTTGTTATTTTTATACATGTGGACGGACACATACTCCATATCCCACCAGCCCATTGCAGTGAATCTGAACAGATAGACTCCTCTGGATGGAGCGACAAACTGACCTGAAACACAAACAAACACACACACACACACACACACACACACACACACACACACACACACACACACACACACACACACCACGTACACGCACGCACGCACACACACACACACACAGTCGCACACACACACACAAACGCACACACGCATGCACATGTGTGAGCGCGCACACGCACGCACACACACACACACACACACACACACACGCACACACACACACACACTTACTGTATGAAACACCTGCTGTTTGCATTTATGACTAAATAACTATTCAATCAATCAATCAATCAATCAATCAATCAATCAATCAATCAATCTTGAGGAAATACGTCAGTGGTTTAAACCAATATTTCACTATTTAAACATTGTTTTAAAAACAATGATATTGAAGTCCTCTCACCCTGCCTATTAATGATTACTGGTCATTAATTTATACCTGATAGATATGTGGTGTAATGAGTTAATGAACATGATTTAATCTCCACCTACCTGTAGATGGATTGTATGCGTTGCCGATGTTAGTGATGACGTTCTGGTAGACAAGAGTGGTGGTAGAACTAAATGGTCCAACTTGTGCTCCTCTACCACTCCTCAACCCAGCAGAGAAGGCCACCTTTGGTTTGTCTGTCAACACAGGATCATTATCATATTGTTTATAATCTATCTATAAATGCGAGAAGTCTCTGCGTGTCTGTCTGTCTGTCTGTGTGTCTGTAATCCGTGTATCTCGAGAACCGTTCGTCCCACCGGCTTCAGATTCGGCACGCGCGTTCCCCGCCGCGGCGCGGAGTGCAGTGCCGGGTCTCGACCCGACCCGACGCGTGGTTTTCCCGAACCGGCGAGAAACGTTCGGAATCTCCTTATGCGGGGTTGATTGTTGACATCAGGCTGTTCCGGAGGAAATCGGCGAAAGCTCTGACTCATTGTGACATCACTTCACAAAAGGCTCTGACATCACGTACGCCACATGAGTCAACAAAAAATCTCTGTGAGTGTGTATGTATGTATGTAATCCGCGTATCTCGAGAACCGTTCGTCCCACGGGCACGCGCGTTCTCCATATATGGGCATAAAATGAATGCCCCCATATATGGGCATAAAATGGATTGCAGACAGACAGATACAGATATCTTCATATATGGACATAAATGGACAGAGGCAAACAGATGGTCAAAGATCTCCATATATGGGCATAAAATGGACACAGACAGACAGATACAGATATCTCCATATATGGGCATAAATGGACACAGGCAAACAGATGTTCAAAACGGGTCCTATGACAACAGGTATAATGAGGTTTGCATTAAAGGGGGAACCGGCACTGTGTCTGCAACACAGTTGGAGGCACAGACAGATACTCCATATATGGGCATAAAATGGACGCAGATAGACAGATATCTCCATATCTGGGCATAAAATGGACCCAGAACTATAACTGCAGTGATCTCCATATATGGACATAAAATGGACGCCGACAGACAGACAGACAGATACAGATATCTCCATATATGGGCATAAATAGACACAGGCAGACAGATGGTCAAAACGGGTCCTAAAGGGCGGGGCATTCATTCCCTATTTACATTGTTCCGAGTTGGCCAGGTCGCCGACTAGAGCTTCTAGTATTATAAAAGCATAATAATATTATTAACACTACTGTATTATACTCATCTCTTCTTTTCCCTCATAAATAATAAATAATATAGACCAGGGGTCTTCAACAGGGGGTCCGCGACCCCCAGGGGGTCCGCGGAGGTACTGCAGGGGGTCCGCGAAATTATTGCAAAAAAAAAAAAAAAAAATCAAAAAAAGTTTTTTTTTTCTTTTCACATTTGTTAAAAAATAAATCATGATTCTATCCATTTTGAATAGCTTGAATACATGATTACTATGCAATTGACAGATTGTTGATATTATTGACATTGGTTCTCAGTTAATAAGTAGTATGTTTAGAAATGGTAGTGGTACGGCCCACCCTGCTCGCTGTAACTTGTACATGTTTAAAATAAAAAATATGTCGTAGCCCCGACCCCCCCACCCTACGAGGTGGTAGGGGGTCCCTGCTCCATCTCCCCATCAGTTTGGGGGTCCCCGGCCTGAAAACGTTGAAGACCCCTGATATAGACAAATAAATAATAATATATAGTATGACGCCTAAGGGCTAAAGGCAACCTTGCCCTAAAGGGCGAGGCCCTGATTCAGCCCGGGAAAAAGAGTTGGAGAGGCCCTCATTGTGTGCTATAGAGAGAGATCTCTCTCTATAGCGCTGCTGCTACTCAAAGATTTGCCATTTCAGATCATGACAAGTGACAAGCCAGTGGGCCAATTACATGAGTTAGTTCGTCGTTGTCGGGTGGAAACCTTGTATGTCCAAAACAGTTTGTTTTGTATTTATCATTTAAAAAATGATTTAAACTAGTGAAAACAGCCGATCTACAAGCACACGTTGTGTGCTTATAGATCTGCTGTTTTCACAACCTTTGTGCGACGGCCTTGTATGATGAAGCAGGGCTTTACTTTGCGAAAGAAATTACAAATTTGAAACTTGGAGATACAAGGTTTCTGCCCGACAGCCACCCAGCCCCCAAAATGGAACGAAGACCGGCATTTTTTTTTTTTTTCCAAATGCCCGGCCTGGACCGGCCGACCTGGACCGGCCGGGAATGAACCGGCCGTTCGGGAGTTGGCCCGCTTTTCCCAATGGCCAGCACGTCCCTGCCCTAACCTCAGTAAAACTATGCCTAAAGCTAAACCTAACCCTAACCTCAGTAAAACTATGCCTAAAGCTAAACCTAACCCTAACCTCAGTAAAACTATGCCTAAAGCTAAACCTAACCCTAACCTCAGTAAAACTATGCCTAACCCTAACCCTAACCTCAGTAAAACTATGCCTAAAGCTAAAACTAACCCTAACCTCAGTAAAACTATGCCTAACCCTAACCCTAACCTCAGTAAAACTATGCCTAACCCTAACCCTAACCTCAGTAAAACTATGCCTAACCCTAACCCTAACCTCAGTAAAACTAACGCTGGTGAGTAACTAACCTGCCGACGGGCATGAAAACAAACGGCTCCGCCCAGAACTCAAGTGCGATTCCAAATCAGGCTCCCCTGACACATCACTGTGACATCACAGGTGACATCACAGAGATGTCAGATACTCAGAACAGGGATAACACCTGACACTGTGGTTTCCCTAACACATCACTGTGACATCACAGGTGACATCACAGTGATGTCAGATATCATGAATCCCCATGTATGGGCATAAAAGGGATTGTATGTTGTGATGACATGGGAACCACTCTATGCTCATACATGGAGATCCCTGATGTCATCAATATTAAGCCCATATCTAACAGGACTTCATATCCATATCATATCCATATATGGGGAACTGGTGCGATATACATCCAATGATCAGCACGTGTGTGATCATTGGATTGTTGTCTCAATAACAAGCAGGTGGTCAGACTGGTCACACATCAAGACCACCTGCCTTACCTTACCCATCAAAAATGGCTAAAGTGGCTAAAAAAAAGAGTCAATGCCGAATGCTGGGTTTTCAACAAATATTTGACTGCTAAGTATTTATTTACTGCAGTCGGAGGTACAGCCGCGTGTTTAGTTTGCGGGGAGCACATCTTGCAGGGAGCACTGCCTTTTGGCCCGGCCCTCCACAATATGTTCTGTTGTTCATGTGGCCCCATGGAGAAAATAATTGCCCACCCCTGCTCTAAAGGGTGGACACAGGTATTTTATTATTATTGGTCATTCCTCTAAAGGGTGTATACATGTGTTTTGTCCCTGTGGTTGGAGTAGGGTGCTGTCCTTCTAACTCCCAGTTATCAAATACTGTATTATCTTTAGCCAATAGTTTCTGTATACCGGTTTTTTACTAAACAGTACTTACCCCTCAGTTCCTGTACTTGGGTCTGTACGTTGGTCACTTGGGTCTGTATGGTGGCCATATGGGTCTGTACGGTGGACACTTGGGACTTTACGGTGGATACTTGGGACTTTACGGTGGATACTTGGGACTTTACGGTGGACACATGGGTCTGTACGGTGGACACTTGGGTCTGTACGGTGGACACTTGGGTCTGTACGGTGGACACTTGGGTCTGTATGGTGGCCACTTGGGACTTTACGGTGGACACTTGGGACTTTACGGTGGACACTTGGGTCTGTACGGTGGCCACTTGGGTCTGTATGGTGGCCATGTGGGACTTTACGGTGGACACTTGGGACTTTACGGTGGACACTTGGGTCTGTACGGTGGCCACTTGGGTCTGTAGGGTGGACACTTGGGTCTGTACGGTGGCCACTTGGGTCTGTAGGGTGGCCATGTGGGACAGCTGAGCAAGGTGGTCTGAAATCAACACAACATTCATATGAAATCATTCATAAATACTACACAGGTAATTTACATTAAATGATGTCATTTGTCAACAGTCTCCTGCAAGTTTCCATTTGGATTCATTTATACACTCTCAGAGTTACAGTGTTTGGACTGACATGAGTTTGACCCAAATGCACAGCAAAGGAGGAGGCAGTAGAAGATTAAAGCCCACCCGGGCGTATTTATTAACACTGGAGCACAGAGTTAAAGCACAAGGATCGCCACCTGGTGTTTGGTGACGGAGGAACGTTGGCAATTGAGGAACGTTGGTTTGCACCCGGCGTCAGCGACGGCCTTTCAGACGGGTGCAACCCGGGCAGGAGAACACTCAGCCTGGGCAGAGATCGGGGCGAGCTGAAGGCAACAGACCTGGCAGGCAGCGCTCCAGCTGAGAATGCACCCAGAACTCCAGCAGACGTGTGAGTATCTGACATCACTGTGATGTCACCTGTGATGTCACATGTGAAGCTCCAACCAGGGTCTGCCCAGGATGAACGGAGTGACCGGAGAGTGAGTGACGTAGGGGCGTATGGCCTCCACATGGTCTCCTGAGACAGTGAGGGTGAGGGGCTTGTTCCGGTGAGTGACAGGACCCATGGAGTGACCATTCAGCGCAAAGGCAGGGACAGGCCTCTGGATCGCAGAGACAGGGATTCCCAACTTCAAAGCAAACTGGCGGCCAATAAAGCTCTCCTCTGTGGGACTGGAGACGGCAGATGGAATTCGCTTGGGACTGTTGGGGAACAAGGCATAATCTGCTCGGGAGTGGGACTCGGAGGAGGAGTGAGTAGCACTTTGAGCCAGGTGACCCGGTTCGAGATCAGCTCCTCGACCTCGACCATTTGGTTCCATGTGTACACTCTCAGAGTTACAGAGCTGTAAGGATCCATTTGGTTCCATTTGTACACTCTCAGAGTTACAGAGCTGTAAGGGTCAATTTGGTTCCATTTGTACACTCTCAGAGTTACAGAGCTGTAAGGGTCC
Organism: Nannobrachium achirus; assembly: GCF_963921795.1. Lineage (NCBI taxonomy): Eukaryota > Metazoa > Chordata > Actinopteri > Myctophiformes > Myctophidae > Nannobrachium > Nannobrachium achirus. Next base: position 75,544,107 of record NC_137813.1, read on the forward strand.
ATTTGGTTCCATTTGTACACTCTCAGAGTTACAGACCTGTAAGGGTCCATGTGGTACCATTTGTACACTCAGAGTTACAGAGCGGTAAGGGTTCATTTGGTTCCATTTGTACACTCAGAGTTACAGAGCGGTAAGGGTCCATTTGGTACCATTTGTACACTCAGAGTTACAGAGCTGTAAGGGTACATTTGGTTCCATTTGTACACTCAGAGTTACAGAGATGTAAGGGTCCATTTGGTACCATTTGTACATTCAGAGTTACAGAGCTGTAAGGGTCCATTTGGTTCCATTTGTACACTCTCAGAGTTACAGAGCTGTAAGGGTCCATTTGGTTCCATTTGTACACTCAGAGTTACAGAGCTGTAAGGGTCCATTTGTACACTCAGAGTTACAGAGCGGTAAGGGTCAATTTGGTACCATTTGTACACTCAGAGTTACAGAGCTGTAAGGGTACATTTGGTTCCATTTGTACACTCAGAGTTACAGAGCTGTAAGGGTCCATTTGGTTCCATTTGTACACTCAGAGTTACAGAGCTGTAAGGGTCCATTTGGTTCCATTTGTACACTCTCAGAGTTACAGAGCTGTAAGGGTCCATTTGGTTCCATTTGTACACTCTCAGAGTTACAGAGCTGTAAGGGTCCATTTGGTTCCATTTGTACACTCTCAGAGTTACAAACCTCTAAGGGTCCATTTGGTTCCAACAACCTGGATACAGTATTCTTATTGGTCCAGAAGGTACATTTTAGATCAATACTTGACTCAGTTGAAAGAAGAATTACATTATTATTTTTTGTACATTTTCATGTAAAAGTACTAAAGTATTGGTGTAAAGGTGTACAAAAAATATTAACTTTTTACCCACATAGATCTGCACAAGATAAATAAATCAAAAGACAGAAAAAACTATACAGCACTCTGTCGAGGTGCCAACTTGCGTGGCCATATATGGACTACTCGTGAGCCAGCAGAGCACGCCTTGTTATTTATATATCAGGTCGCACTTGTTGTTGGTGACGTCACCAAGAAAGCTGGCCCCTCATTGGCTGATGATGGTAACATCACCAAGAATGCTGGTCCCTGATTGGCTACGGGCGTAAACACTAACAGATACGCAACATATACTGCCGCAAGTAATAACAGATCTACAAGCTAACAATGGCTTGAATGTAGACTTTAACCCTGGCTTAGCAAAAAAATATCAGATCTACAGTACAACTCACCGTGTGCCACGTTGATAAATATCACACACGCAGTGTGTACGTGCGTGCGTGCGTGCGTGTGTGTGTGTGTGAAAACGTACCGTGACTTTCTTTCTTCAACTCCAACACCTGGTTTTCACTGGCATTTAATCTGCTCTGCAGGTCTGACACCTTCTCTTCAGAGGACCTCAATTTGGAAGCCATTTCTGAAGACAAATCAATCAATCAATCAATCAATCAATCAATCAATCAATCAATCAGTACATACTGTATACTGTTTTCCTGATTGCTCCCCTGTAGAGGGCGCCACCGCCACTGCTGTGATGTAAACAGTAGTGTAAAGTAACTTGTAGACATGTACTTAAGTACTGTACTTTTTTGAGTATTTGTACTTTACTTGAGTATTTTCAATAATTTCACTTTTCTATTACACCACTGGCTGTTGTTTACACCGCAGCAATGGCACCGGCGCTCTGTACGAGAGAGAGAGAGAGAGAGAGAGAGAGAGAGAGAGAGAGAGAGAGAGACACAGAGAGAGAGAGAGAGTGTGAGTGTTAGCATCTCGGGAAGAGAGTGTTTAAAGGACAGCTTGGTTTTTTTACAACAAGGGTTCATAGAATATTGAAAATAGATATAATGGCAGACCTCCAAGCTCACAACGCTTCGCGCTTCGACACGTTGTGAGCTTGGAGGTCGGCTATTTTCAGTGCTTGATACCACAATGAACTAAGTGTAATCAAGTGAATACTGGAGATGTGGCGTAACGGCATGGATTTCTACACAGAGAGGGCAATTATTTCAACATAAGACGCTGCATTCAAGTTCAGGAGAGTTTGAACAAGGCAATTCTCTTGAATGCTGCCTTCAGGTATGGCATGGAAAGAGGGCATTTGTGTTTCTTTCACCATAGTAAAAACTGCATTCATGGTCTGGAGAGGACACTTTTTACAGACGGATAAAAGGGCAGGGGCTCAAGGCCCCTGTGAAGTCTATGCCCATATATTGAGTTTGCTGATGTCATCAATATTAAGCCCATATCTAACAGGGAATGCCCATATATGGAGGCCACATACCACACTAACGGCTGGTTCTACAGACAGGGATCTCCATGTATGGGCATAAAAGGGTATGATGCATACTGCAGAGAGAGAAAGTTTCGTCATAGGGAGCCTCTCCTAGTTACGGACCCGTAAGGGTACATTTGGTTCCATTTGTACACTCTCCTAGTTACGGACCCATAAGGTTCCATTTGGTTCCATTTGTACACTCTCCTAGTTACGGACCCGTAAGGGTCCATTTGGTTCCATTTGTACACTCTCCTAGTTACGGACCCATAAGGTTCCATTTGTACACTCTCAGAGTTACAGACTTGTTACCAGGGTCTTGGCATGTGCCACGTTTAAGCAATATTACACAAGAGGGTGTGCGTTATCTCGAGTGTATTGCGATTATAGCCTAGAAGAGTTGCCCTTTCATTTCATTGTAATTAAGATATTCAATAGGAATTTGTAATTTTTTAAAGCCTCATGTAGCTACTATGCACTCAGTGTGTGTGTGTGTGTGTGTGTGTGTGTGTGTGTGTGTGTGTGTGTGTGTGTGTGTGTGTGTGTGTGTGTGTGTGTGTGTGTGTGTGTGTGTGTGTGAAAACGTTTCTTTCTTCAACTCCAACACCTGGTTTTCACTGGCATTTAATCTGCTCTGCAGGTCTGACACCTTCTCTTCAGAGGCAGTCAGTTTGGAAGCCATTTCTGAAGACCAAACAATCAATCAATCAATCAATCAATCAATCAATCAATCAATCAATCAATCCCATTTTCAATAATTGTACTTCTACTCCACCACTGGCACTGGCGCTCTCTACAGGGGAGCACTCAGGAAAACGGTCTATATACAGTAGGCCTATACCGTGTACAAAATTCCCCATCACCACCTTTATTGTCCCCATTTAGAGCAGGCATGCCTCTGGCACCCTCTGATCAGGACCCAGATGACACTTTAGTTGAGGCACTTGTTTGGGCACCACTAGAACATTGAACCCTAATTATATGCATGCATGAGTGCAGCCACACACAAACATATGCACATAAGAATGCGTTCTTGACGAAGTGAGTTGTTTTTCTGTTTATACAGTGTAATAATGGTTCATGTGGTAACAGTTCATTGTGTAAGGATTGATCTGTGTTTGGTTTAAAAAGTTCGTTTTTGTAACTGTATTTGCTAGCTAAACTTCAGTGGCTAAGCTAACATGATCTAGCCTAATCTGTGTGTGAGTGCATGCTAGGTCTAAACACATGAGTTCATGGCTCATTTCAGTAATATGCTATCCTTGTGTACTACTGCACAGTGTTCATTGTCTCCATATCCTTATGTTATTATTTCTATATTTTCAGATACCATTCATCACTGTCTATGTTTGTGTCTGCCAAATATACATCCTCTATATAAAACATATAAAATGCCATCAAGTGTCATCATTGAATACCTCAACTCCAGAATATACAGTCCTCCCTTTTTAAGCAGTAATATTTCACAACCGTATCTTTCTAGATATGAAACCCTGTCTCGTGCCTCTGGTAAGAGAGGACGAGACAGGGTTCCTGGGGTTCAGAAGAAAGCCAAATGGACACATCATGCTACAGGGTTTGGGGTGTCGTCAGATTGTGAGAACTGGGGTCTCCCTGCACTGGGTACGACCTGACTGTGACAAATTAATGACCAATAATCCAAGAGCTGATAAAAGGGCATTGGCAAAATTCTGTTCAGTGTCTGTGATAAGGCAGTGGTTACCCATGTATCATGTAATATTGCTGTTGAGATTCTAAAGTTTGTGCATCTATCATTGTTTGTGTTCAAGAATTTCTTGTTAAATATAAACGCGAATAAACATGTTAAAACCTATGTGTTTATGCCTTTTATTTAATATTACTCCTTCAGATTGAATCCAAATTTCATAAAATCGGTACACTATACACAGTATCTCTATAGTCATGTGATCAAGACGGCTCTAATAAGAGGCCTATAGTTTGCAAGAGTGGCCCGTTTTGAACAAAATGCCGAAAATCATGAACACAGCGTCCGATTATGGTGAAACTTTGAACTTACATTTGCACTGTGTTGAGGAACAAATGCCACCCTTTTAACACTGCCCTATTATAGCGCCACCAGGAGGCTGATGTTTTGTTATGTTATTCCAACAAATTCACGCCAATCGGTACACATTATCGCTATATAGTCAACTTTAAAAGCATTAATTTTCACAAGCTAACCTTCAACCTTAACCTCAAAGATCTCCCTCCACTCGTCCTCCAGCATCAAGCTAATCCTGCTTATGACGGCGATCATTCTGGCCTCCAGAAGCGTCACCCTGTATTCCATACTCTGTCTCTCTCCCTGAGCCCCAGACTCAGACACACACACCAGGAGGACCAGCAACGCTCCACACGTCTTCATGATGACACCCACACACTGTAGACAGACAGACAGACAGACAGACAGACAGACAGACAGACAGACAGACAGACAGACAGACAAAGACAGACATTAACAACAATGAAGGAATGAAGGAAGCCAAACAAAAACAAGTTTTACTCGTATGTACAAAATACGTAACAATAAAGTACAACCTTGAACCTTGAAGTTGAACCTTGAACATAACACGGAGACCTCAACTCAACTCTGTACCGTAGTTTCCCTGGTAGGCTCCCTTGTTTTCACTGGAGGGAGGAGTTTGTGTTTGTGTGTGTGTGTACTCGTGTGCGCGCGTGTGTGTGTGTGTGTGTGTGTGTGTGTGTGTGTGGGGGTGTGTGTGTGTGTGTGTGTGTGTGTGGGGGGGGGTCCCTACCCCCAGATGTAAAAAATGACCAAATGTGCTCACACGTCACACGTCACACTTTTTCCCTGCTTATATCTCCGCACCCGTTGACCCGATCCATGCCAGATTTTACACACACACTCCTTGCCTGCCAAACTACAACCTCCAAGGACCCCCGGAGCCCCAGGGACCCCCAGGTCCCTGGGGGACCCCCAGATGTAAAAAATGACCAAATGTGCAAAAATGACCAAATGATTCAGATTCAGATTCAGATTCAGATTCCTTTATTTACCATTGTGTATCACACATAGGAATTTGCTTTGGTAACATACCAGTGTGCATTCAATATTTTTTTCACGGATAACATGAAAAACAACAAACACAAAACAACACCGTGCAGAAATAAATAATAAATAATATAAATAAAGTGCAGTAGTGTTCAATAGTGCAACATATTGCTGATGTCCCTAAGGGGCAAGGGAAAAAGGGAAACCAGCGTCATCCAGCAGCCTGGCAGCTGAGGGGAAAAAACTGTTTTTGTGGCGCTCTGTCTTGGCCCCTAGGTGCCGCATCCTTCTCCCAGAGGGGAGCAGGGTGAGGAGGCCGTGACCAGGGTGGGAGGGGTCGGCCATGATCTTTCTTGCCCTCCTCAGCGCCCTGGAGTCGTGCAGGGACTTGAGGGAGGGCAGGGGACGGCCAATCACCCTCTCTGCAGAGCGTATCACCCGCTGCAGCTTGACCAGGTCTTTTGCGCATGCAGCGGGGAACCAAGTGATGATAGAGTGAGTGAGGATGGACTCTATGATGGCCGTGTAGAACTGCGTCATCATGGCCCTCGACAGTCTGTATTTACGCAGCTGCCGAAGAAAGTACATCCTTTGCTGGGCCTTTCTCAGGAGGGCAGTGATATTGAGTTCCCACTTCAGGTCCCTGGAGATGATCATCCCCAGGAACTTGCAGGACTCAACATAGTCCACCTGAGTGCCACCCAGCATGATGGGAAGGGGCGGGGCTGGGTCCTTCCGGAAGTCCACCACCATCTCCACTGTCTTAAGGGCATTTAGCTCCAGGTTGTTAATTTCACACCAGCTTCGCAGCCGCTCGATCTCCCCCTGTAGGCCGACTCGTCCCCCTTGGAGATGAGGCCCACCAAGGTGGTGTCGTCAGCAAACTTGAGGAGCTTGACCGACGGGTGGAGGGAAACACAGCTGTTGGTGTACAGGGAAAACAGTAGTGGGGACAGGACACAGCCCTGCGGGGAACCGGTGCTGGTGGACCTGGAGCTGGAAATGTTCTTCCCCAGCTTCACCCGCTGCGACCTGTTGGTTAAAAAGTCCGTAATCCACTTGCGAGTGGAGGCAGGCACTTGCAGCAGGGACAGCTGGTGCTCCAGGATGGATGGTAGGATGGTGTTGAAGGCCGAACTGAAGTCGACGAACAGGATCCTGGCATAGCTGCCGGTAGTGTCCAGATGTTTTAGAGTGTGGTACAGAGCCATGTTCACGGCGTCCTCCGTGGATCTATTCGCTCTGTACGCGAACTGCAGCGGGTCCAGCACAGGATCAGTAATGCCCTTCAGATGGGCCAGGACAAGGCGCTCCAGGACCTTCATGACCACAGAGGTCAGGGCGACGGGTCTATAGTCATTTAGGCCTGTGACCTTGGCCTTCTTGGGGACGGGAATGATGGTCGAGGCCTTGAAGCATGCTGGTACCTGACCGAGCTCCAGCGAGGTGTTAAAGATGTTGGTGAACACCGGGGCGAGCTGGTCAGCACAGTGCTTCAGGACGGAGGGGGAGACAGAATCCGGGCCGGACGCCTTCCGGGGGTTCTGGCTCCTGAACAGCAGCTTAACCTCTCTCTCTGTGACAGTGAGAGGTGGTGGGGTTGGGGGGGAGAAGAGTGGTTGTGTCCGGGGGGGGTGGAGGGGGAGGGCAGGGGGGAAACTCTCCCTCTCAAAGCGGCAGTAAAACTCATTGAGCTCGTTGGCGAGAGGGAGGTTGTCAGACGCCTGTGGGGACCTGGACTTATAGTTGGTGATGGTTTTAAGTCCTTTCCAGACAGAGGAGGAGTTCCCCTCAGAGAGCTGCTGCCGCAGTTTCTCCGAGAAGCGGTGTTTCGCCTCCCTCACCGCTTTAGCAAACTCGTACTTGGCTCGCCTGAACAAGGCCACGTCGCCGCTACGCCTGGCCACCTCCTTCTCCGACCGCAGCCTCCTGAGATGGGCTGAAAACCAGGGCTTGTCGTTGTTGTAGATCTTCCTGTAGCGGAGGGGGACACACACCTCCTCGCCGAGGCTGATGAATGATGTCACAGTGTCCGTGTATTCATCCAGGTTGTTTCCAGCCTCAGGCCCCGCCCACTCAACAAAGTCCTGGTCACAGCCCGCACTCTCCAGCCAGGCACAGAGTCGCTCACTTGCCTCACTGGACCACACTCTGAAACTCCGCACTACAGGTTTTGATATTTTTAATCTCTGCCTGTAGCGAGGGATCAGATGGATGAGATGGTGATCACCCCTGCCCAGAGCAGCACGTTGGACAGAATGGTATGCCTGCGGGATGGTACAGTAGCAGTGATCAAGAATGTTCTCACCCCTAGTAGCACATGTGACTTGCTGTCTGTATTTAGGGAGAGCCCGACTCAGATGAGCCTGGTTGAAGTCCCCAAGCACCACAGCAAAACTGTCCGGGTATTTACGTTCCGCCCCCGTCAGCTGTTCTGCTAGTGTATCCACTGCTGCGGTGACGTCAGCATCCGGAGGAATGTAAACACACACGAGGAGGAACGCGTTAAACTCACGGGGAGAATAGAATGGGCGACAGAGGATGAAAAGCATTTCAATTGCAGGAGAACAGTGTTGTTGCAACACTGTCACATCAGAGCACCAGCGGTTGTTCACAAAGAACATTAATCCTCCTCCACTTGACTTCCCAGCCGCAGCGAAACGCGGAGAAGCCATCTAACTGTACAGCCCCGTCTGGGACTGTCGCCGTCAGTTTTGTCTCCACGAACGCGAAAACAGCCGTGGATTTGAAGTCATTCTCCCGTGAAACAAGCATCCGGAGTTCATCCATTTTATTGGGTAAAGAGTTCACGTTGCAGAGGAATATACCTGGCAGCGGTGGACGCGAACTTCTCCGCCGTAGGCGAACCAGACAACCTCCTCGCTTCCCCCGTTGTCTTCTGGTCCAACGTACAGCGCTGGCAAAGAACGCTGTCCCCCTCAGCAGAATATCCAGTACATCCGTGGAACGGGTGAGTAATGATGGTAAAATGTCCAGTGGGGTAGAACACCCAATGTTCAGCAGCTCTTCTCTTGTGTAAGAAGGCTCACACGACACGTACAACACGAATAACAGACAGAATGCAACACACGTAGTCACCATAGCAGCCCTGGCCGGCGCCATCTTGGATTCACAGAATGACCACCCCAACGGGGCTGCTCACGGGGAATTCCCGGGGACCACCGACTCCTGGTGCTCCAGAACGGATGCAAAAGTGGTGGCGCCCCCTGTGGAGGACCCCCTGCCACTGCAGCGCACATAAAATGCCGTAACTCGGGCTAGGAGCGTCCGGGAGAGCCGGGGCCGGTACCTATTCGTCCGCCAAGGCAACGCGGAGACCCCACCCCTCATTTCTCACATGGCCCTATTCTAGCGCCACCTTCAGGCCGATTTTTAAAACACATTTTTGGACACTGCTCCTACAGTTTTTGCCCTAAAATCACGAATATCACTACACAGCATGTCTACACTCATGTCATCAACATGGATCAGGAAGATTTGGGAAAAACACATTTTTGCCCTATTTGTGGAGATAAGCCACCTACGGTCGCTTATCTCCCGATTAGGGAGTCTTACTGGTATTTAAGTAGCCTAACTACATTTTTATAATGGATTGCAATTTTATAGCACTTTTCAAAGCAAGTTGCGAACTCAATGTGCTTTACAATGGTCCATTCATACAATGGGGAAAACATATCAATGCAAAGCCAGCTAAAATATATATGGGTCTATATACACGCATACACATACATATACAGTATACACAAGTGTCTCACCGTTAAGTCAAGACATGCAATAGCACTTAAATACTAGGCTACTTTAATGTGCAGAGCCAAACAACGACAAAATAATGGGAAAAAAGTGTCCATTGGTCCATGCAAAAAGCACTCAGAGCAAAAAAAGAAAAAAAAACTCAGGTTGGTGGGAGGAACCATTCACCTTCTGCATCTAGCTGTATCTCCCAGGGGGAGCTACACTAGAACGCTGCAGGTGAAACCACTAGTGGCATTTGGGAAGTATACAAGGGGGCTGCACTTGGAGCCAAGAGCCCCAATTAGTCGGGGAGCCACAGGCCCAAAAGCTCAAAGAATAGGGTTTTACCTGTGACGTCATGACATACTTTTTTTTTTTTTTTTTTTTTTCATTTGGTCATTAACACATTGGCCGCCATTTTAACATTGACTGTTTGGCTCTCCTGCCATTTTGTTTAATGAAAAAATGTATAATTTTTTTTTATATTGACATTTTTCCTAAATTCTGTATTCTTTTGACAATGTCCTACAGTACCTGAAATGAAACAAGACAACCTCTAGTCTCACCAAAAAATAAAATAAATAAATAAAAAGCTTTTTTTTCTATAGTTGCAGCCATCTCAAAATAGCCATTTTTGACCAAAATCCAGCTATAATTGAAAAAACTGGAGATATTTACCTTTTTGTGATCGATCGCTTTTCAAGTGGATAATTCAGTTGATATTTGAATTTATGGCGTCAGGCACTTATCAGATAAGTGTACTAGTGTAATAAGTGTAATTGTGTAATAGGGCAATAACTGGAATAGTGTAATAGGGCTGTAATAGGTCACCTCTTGCCCTTAGGGCGTCATACTGACTTCACAGAAATAGAAATAAGCTTTTTACCTTTTATTCAACATTCAAGTGTTTTATTTTGCACAGATCACATTTTGACACACACACACACGCGCGCACGCACGCACGCACGCACGCACGCACACACACACACACACACACACACACACACACACACACACACACACGCACACACACACACACACACACACACACTTATAACTTATAACTTTATATAAGGCAAGGCCTATGTGTATAACTGTAAATATGTTCCCCATATTCAATTGTTTTTATTTATTTGTGGCACTTGCTTTGGCGATGTAAACGTAGCCTATGTTTTCTCATGCCAATAACGTTCCTTTGAATTGAATCGCTCTCATGCTCTGTTGATTGATGTGCGCAAACTGCTGGCTGCATGGCCTCAGTGGCCTGTAGAGAACTGATTGGGACAATTTGCCCTGCTTGTTGCTGATCCGTTCTGGGTCTATACCAGATGCGGAAACGTGTCTTGCATGTATCTGAGTGTTACATAACCGGATACAGTAGGCGGGCTTTAGAACAGAGCACACTCATTATAGTCTATGAGCACACTGCTGCGATGTGCGATCACGCTAGATGGTTCCAGGAGCGCTGCACGTTTAGACGTTCTCTTCTCAGGCTGCGCGCTCGTGCACGGCGCGCCTCAAATGCACATGCCTGCATGCGCGCGCGCATCGCGCGTGCACAGCAGGGAAAACCTAGCGAAGCTAAACAGTAGGCCTACTTTGGAAACAGCTGCCAAATGATGATCGTCGCGTTTGCTTTTTCTTACTCGTTGAAACGATTATCGTGCTTGTGATGCGGCTGATGCGACGAGGCGTTGTGTGCTTGTAGATCTGCTATTTTCAGTACTTTTGTTACATGGAGTTATATGGACCTTGGACGCGACCCTTTCATCAGACTGGAATATTATCCACCAAAACAACAGTACGTTTAGGATGGAAACAGAGCTGCCAAATGATGATCGTCGCGTTTACTTTTCTTACTCGTTGGAGGACACTCGTGAAACGATCATCGCGCTTGGGATGAGGCGTTGTGTGCTTGTAAATCTGCTATTTTCACTACTTTTGTTGGAGTTATATGGGCGCGACGCGTCGCTTTTCTTCAGACCAGAAAAGCCTGACCGAGGACTTCGCCGGGGGGTATTTTCTCCTGTCCTCTCCCGCGAGCAGGGCTTGAAGATCGGATTGGTAGTCGAATGGACCGGCGCTGCATCAGGTGATTCTATGTGTTTGTACTGTAGTGGGTTGTTTGGCTCAGAGGCTGAGGATCTGTTCAAATGCTTCATTATTTTATACTTTTGCTATTGAAAAATAGCAGATCTACAAGCTTGCAGCGCGACACTCGTTGCCATGCTGTGAGCTTGTATATATCTATTTTTGAAATCCCCCTATGAAGACAATTCGCCGCAGTGAATCCTTGTACCCACTGGGTACAAGGATTCACTGCGGGCCCCCCATGAATTTTCTTCATAGGGGGATTTCAAAAATAGATATATACAAGCTCACAGCATGGCACCGAGTGTCGCGCTGCAAGCTTGTAGATCTGCTATTTTTCAATAGCAAAAGTATAAAATAATGAAGCCCCTTCCACCTTGGGCCCTAGTAAATCAGACTCAGTCCCACTTTTCCCTTGTGACGCTCCTGCTGATCTGATCTTCTGATCTTCGTTGTTGTGTGGCTGCCTGGGACATAATATTTTGTTGTCGAGACTTTGGGGGTTATGATGAAGCTGTGTGTTGTTGGCCAATGAGGCAGGTCATGGCTTTCCAAGTGAACATTTTACTGGATTTTGTTTGATTTGTGCAAAATGGTCTCAGATCCAGCTGCTCCGTTTGTCGCTTCTGCCAGCCCCTTCACCAGGCATGTACACATAGACATCAAAGGGGGCTTGAGCCCCTGCCCCTGAGGGCTGCATTCAATAGAATTGTCCACCAAAAGGCCCCTTTAGAAATGTCAGCCCCTGCCTCTCTAAATATTCTCTGCACATCCCTGCCCCACATCCTTCTACATGCGTGTGCCCAGTGTGTCGCTGATTGCACTCTGCGGGCTGCGCTCTGCCACGCTAAATGCATTCACTGTGGTTTATTGGGAGTTTTATTCATTTCTATTGAGATTTATACGTTATTACACTCTTGTTTTCAAACACACTTACTTTGATGAGTGATATCTTTGGTTCCTTATATGACAGAAAGCTCAAACTTTTTAACGGGCTGCAGAAGAATGTAATTAAACATTACATTATATAAAAGCAAATTCTCGGGACTATCGGGCCTGGCGGGGAGCGACATTGGAATTTTCTCGGGACTATCGGGGGAGGCGGTCAATGTGTTAAGGTACACAGAATGAGAGGCCTGCTCTGCCGGAAACATTGCGAAAAAAGGTTATGGTCATTTGTATATTCACTGTCCCATCGACTTCACTATACAGGAAAATAATACAAAACATAAATCTGCTTTCAAAACTGTGATTTTTGATGATTCATCACTTTTCACCGTTTTGTGGGGCTGAAATCTAGCATAAGGAATGTTTTTCATGCAAAACAAATGCTTGCAATGGATTCAGAATCATGATGAACCCCTAGTTTGACCTCTCACATGCTAGTTAAAGCAGATTTTTTTTTTCCTGTATAGGGACGTCGATGGGACTTTCTTTCTCGCAATATTTCCGGCAGAGCAGGCCTCTCATTCTGTGTACCTTATTGACCAAATGAATAGAAAAAACAAAAATAAAAAGTATGTTATGACATCACAGGTCCTCTCAGGTTTTGGGCCTGTGGCTCCCCGGCTAAATGCAGCCTCTCTGCTGTGGGGTCCTCCACACGTCACAGGTGTCCCTCCGGCACCACGTGCTCCTCTCCAGGCGGCCGGGCCACACAGCGGTGCAGCACCGTGTGGTCGGAGGTGACAGGTCGGAGGTCAACCGTCCTCTCTGCACGTAGCTGAGCTCTGAATCCTTCTCACCGGGCAGACGTGCAACACAACGGTGGGCATGGGGCTGTCTGCTATGCCCCCCATGGACCCAGTGTTAGTGGTGGGCATGGGGCTGTCTGCTATGCCCCCCATGGACCCAGTGCTAGTGGTGGGCATGGGGCTGTCTGCTATGCTACGTGTCAGCTAGCTTCCTCCTCTCGTCACCCATAGCATTGGCTGGAGTGAAATCCCAAGGCACTTGGGACAGTGTCGACGGAGGCTAGAGCGAAGTAGAAGTAGTAGAGCGAAATGTCTGGCACTCTAGCGCCCCTTGTGGCCGGCGGCACTGTATGAATTAAAGGACAACTTTGTTTTTTTACAAGGGTTCATATTTTAGATTGTAATTAGAGAAAAGAAAAAGTGAGTGTTAAAATGTTTTAATTTGCTTCGTTCTATTGTTTTATCGCGTTTACCATGCTAAAATGAGGGGCATGCGTACGCATGGGGGCATGCGTACAAGTGGCTAAATATGTATTTTAGACACAATAAGCCAGCAGTTTCTTTATTGCTATTTACAGTAACACTTCTAGCCCCCATGAAAGGTTGCGTTGTATCTTGGGAATGGGCTTATTCTGTGTAAAATGATATATTTAGCCACTTGTATGCATGCCCTCAACCACTGAAATAAGAATCTCTAAAACAATAGAAAGAAGTAAATGAAATAATTTTAACACTCATCTTTTATATTCTTTAATTACAATCTAAAATATGAACCCTTGTTGTAAAAAACTAAAGTTGTCCTTTAAGACAATCCAAATACAGCCCTATATTATGAGTCTTACCCAGCTCAGTATCGAGCTGAACGATCACTCTACTGAATGGACTGGGCCAACGATGCCACGCTGGTCCTTATATGACCTGACAAACGTCTTTGAGAAATGATGCCTGGAACGGTTGCCACTGGTGGTGTCGTTTCAGGCCTCCGTTGGAGACATCCTCTGCTTTCTGCGAAGCAGATTGGACCTGGGTTGGTCTCTAGACCACTGTTCCCAGCCTGGGATCTGACAAAGGTGTTGGACGCCCTTTGTAAGCAGCCCTTGTAAGCAGCCCTTGGAAGTGTTGGAATCAGTGGATTTGAAAATCCTCTGCTTCAAAAGGTTTCTGCTGATGGCTCTGACCAGGGCTAACAGGGTCAGTGACATTCAGGCTCTCTCTGTGAGCCCAGAGTGCATAAAGCCTAGCAAATCATCTCTGTCAGGAGGAAACCTCATATGTCCAAAACTGTTACTTTTCAGAATCAAAAACACATTGATTGCTCCACGCTATGAGGTTGTAGATCGGCTACTTTTGATGCTGTTGTGTGACTCTGTACAATGATCAAGTAAATGACATTAATATGAAAAACACAAACAGTTAACATATGGAGATAAGAGGTTTCTGCCAGAAATCATGGATATCCTTTAAATCACTTCTGAAAACGTCTACGTTAAGAAATATAATATATCTCATATAGACTAATCTCCCTGCTTTCATGGTGAATTCTGTGCCTACGTTTTGTCGATATTTTATTTTTGCTCTTCTAATGTCTTTATGTAAAATTTATATCAGCATGTTTTTGTGTGATTTGATCAAAATGTGATTTGTTTTTCTTATTCAAAGTTAATCATTAATTATTGATCTGCTACTGTAACCGTGTGTGGGTGCGTGCGTGTCTGCCTGCGTGTGCGTTTGTTTAGGAACACAGTGTCCTCTTGTCTGGGCCTAACATTAGAACATAGCAGATCTACAAGCTCACTGAGGGACCCCTTTTCAACAAGTTTACGTCAGAGGTCTTCAAGATCTTTCAGGTCAATGACACCGCTGTGTTGTGCCACACAGCGGTGTACAACAACCGCGTGCGGCTCCACGACACACCTCCCCGCTCTGCTGCTCAGTCTCAGGTTGGTGGGAGGAACCAGTCACGCTCTGCATCTAGCTGTATCTCCCAGGGGGAGCTACACTAGCATGCCGCGGGCGAAGCCACTAGAGGCATTTGGGAAGTAAACAAGGGGGTAGAGCCCCATAGTGAACCTGGGTCTCCCTCCTCCAGCACGCTTCCGAGCCCCAGCTGCTGCAAACATGGCCGTGCCGGGCGCCTTGTGAGACAGACATTTGAACTGTCGTTGTCCAGTGAGGGCGTGGCGCCTGTACCGGCAAAGAACAACAGTCGGTAGGTCTTCCTCCCAGCTGTTTGTCTCCTATGACCCGGGGTCTGGGAGATGGGCTGTGGCCAGGTCAACACTGTCCCGCTGGATAGTGGAACCATTGGGATGGCCTACACTAGTGGTGGCTCTCCAGTCCCAGAGGGACTGAGAGCACTTTCTACTGGATAGTGGAGACCATTGGGATGGCCTACACTTTCTACTGGAGGGTTGTCAGCTTCCTGGGCTCAGCTTCTCCAGAGGGAATTCAGTCCAGGAACTGGTCGTCTCCGTCGACCTTCGCCACGTTGTATAGTCTGGATGTGGCAGCGTCTTCTTGGGTGTTGCTGGATGTGGCAGCGTCCTCTGGGGTGTTGCTGGATGTGCAGCGTCCTCTGGGGTGTTGCTGGATGTGTCAGCGTCCTCTGGGGTGTTGCTGGATGTGCAGCGTCCTCGGAGGTGCATGCCGTGTTAGAGACGTGGCTGACTCCTCAGGGTAGGCTGGGGGTGAGATAGTCAGGGACTAGTCTCCCTCTGACCTATGATGTTCGATACGACCATGGGAGTAGTAGAGATAGTCGGGGACTAGTCTCCCTCTGACCTATGACGTTCTATACGACCATGGGAGCCCGTCTGGCACCTTGGTGCCCTGTAACTTATAAGATAATCAGGGTAGGCTGGGGTGAGATAGTCGGGGGACAAAGTTTCAGACTAAAACAGGGGCACTGTTTCTCAAACAAATAATCACCAGCGCCAGCCCCAGGGCCACACGCTTAGGGAAGGCTAGACCGCTGGGCAGCAAGAGCAAGGCTGCTGTTTCCTTTGTCTCAAGGCACAGTAGGTCTCCATCCTATGGGTGGCGCTCTAGCGTCACAGAGATCACAGAAACACAGAAACGTCTCACGTTAACTCCCGAAGGACGATATCATTGGCCGAAGGGCTTGTCACTCAAGTTGGGGTGTCTCCCCCTTAAAGCCAGTGACGCCCAGCCACTCCTCCTCTGAAGCCACTCTCATTACACGAACAGAGGGCCGAGAGTCGGATGGAGTTCTGCCAGGCTAGGCCCACCTGACCCTGCCTCACAGCCCAGGAAACTGCATGGAAGTTGAGGTCCACCACCAGGTCGAGGGAAGCGGCGATGTCTGCCGCCTTAGCCATAATCATGTCCCTCATGTCCTTATGGTTCATCTCGTCCGAGACACCGAGGCACATCTTCTCGAAGGTGTCCTTGACTGAAGCCACTAGGAGACCTGCCATGTTGATATCCCTGGCAACGTGACCGGCAGCTCTGAAGCATTCCCTGCGAGACTTGGCCATGTGGCGGTGGAAGGTATCTCCAAATTGGGGCTTCTCCCCCGCTTTGATGATACAAGGAGCCGGAGGGTTGTCTCCTTTCTTCCTCTCGTGGCCATGTTCCATCTCCCTTCCTCGAGCGAGCTCAGTGTTGAAAGGCAGTCTCTTAGGGTCCTGATGCTCTTGCCAGGACTCGTGGAGGGCCTCGGAGAAGCCAATAATCTCCGGAAGAAGAGACATGACTGGGGGAGGGAGGGTAGGGAGGGTCTTGCCCAGGCGGGGCTTGATAGCAGCCTGCGGGCGTACCTCGACCGGGATCTCCAACTGCATGTTGCAAGCAGCCCTCTGAACACTGTCCATGGGTCCGGGGTTGGAGAAGTGGCGCCGCCTGGCGCTTCCGAGGAGGTGCTCGGGTGGCACGCGTCAGCGGCCTCCTGGGTGTCAGCCTGGGAGGAGGGTGGAACCTCCTGGGAGTCCAGGGTGACATCGGGGGTTTGTGGAGTCTGGGCCCTCGACCCACCGCGGGCCACAGACTGAGCGGGGGAATGGGCTCGGAAGCAGTCCCACCTGCTGTCGAGCCGCGGCGTCCACTGGGAGGAGGGGAGCCGGCCCTGTAGGCCGGGTCCAGCGAAGCACACTCGAGGCAGGTCGGGTTAGGGTGGGTGCCCCGTTCCAGATGCGTCCATTTCAGGCAGGCTAGGCACTGCTTGTATGGATCGTCCGGGACGATGTAATGTCCGCAGCCCTCCGTCTCGCACTGCCGGAGGACGGAGTCGTAGTCCTCGTCATCCAGGTGTTTCTCGCTTGTGGCCATGACCGTGGGCACCGTTAGCAGGTGCCGGTGCAGCAAGACGTTATCGCATACGATAGGACACTTCACTGTATATTATTGGAGACCTCACAGTCCACGAAAAGAAGTAGCGCCGCGCCGCTTCCGATCTCTGCAAAATGCTCGAATCTTGCATAAGCAGTCGTATCCTACAGTTTAAGCTTCTTCTGCGCCAGATCGTCAATCTTATCTTAATGACTGTTAAAGCACTTGTGTTAAATTGCTTCCATATCACTAGATTATAATTGCTTGTCATTGTAACTTGGAAATAAAATCGGCGTGCATGTCCAACATACCCTACAGTATATGCTTTTATAAAATGTTATAATTTCACAGGGATTATTTATTAGTGTGTTAGCTATACCTTTTGGAATTCATGTGTCAGATAGTTAGACAATGCTGCTCCGCATGTCTTCAATGGAATAAGAGGTGCCGACACTTGCCTAAACAAGAAGATTGATACAACTCCCTGGGAGGCAGCCAGCTCTGCTGGATGTGTCAAGGGCGCTGAAACCCATTTTGGTGCCCTTTGCACAAATGGCTTAGTTATTATGATGATGATTGGCTTGGCTCTTCTTCTTTTTCTTCTTTTTTTCTATAATTTTTTGGTTCCCTTTGGCAGCGTGGTGCCCGAAGCACAGTGCGTTGTGCGCGTCATGGTAGCGGCGGCCATAGGCGATTTTAAGGGGTGTCCTTGGGTGCACTTGCACCCCCTGGCCACCAGGCGGCCATTTCTTATTTTATTTATTTTTTTACTTTTTTTTGTAATTAACTTTATTTTATAATTATTACCCAAAACAGCGATCGTGGTTTGTAAAATGTGCGCAAAAAGAGAGGAGGGGCAAGTATTTCTGTTGTTAACTTGGCAGACTTGGCAGGCACTATGGGTGGTCTGTGAGATTAACACCATATAGGCATTTTACAGATTGAGAAAGAACACGAAATTAAACTGCAGCAAATAATTGATCAGTATGCAAGTGCCAAAAACCGGAGGCTGCAGTTCATTGTGTAATGATTGCTTGATTGCTTGATGATTAACTTGATGTTTGGATTTATATGTCCTGTGCTGCCTCTGCCTGCAAAATATAAGTACATGAATTTGCTCATGGTGTCTAGAAAAAGAAGCACCTGTTTTGCACTTTTTTTTGTGTGTTGTGTTACATTTGGGTAAAAAATAAACTGCAGAAACCTGTTAAAACAACAGGACAAAACTGCTAAAAAGCGATTTTTTTCCCTGCACGCGCGCGCGTGCATGAGATAATAGAAGTACTCGGTCTGTCTTGCACCCCCTGATAGAAGAGGCTAGAATCGCCTATGGCGGCGGCACTGGTCTGGGTGTCCTGGTCTTTGGATTGGGCTCCAGGCTAAAGTGGCTGTTTATTAGTCAGCCTGTGTGAACTGCTGGTTAAGGGTCAGATCAAAGGATTCAACCAAACAGGGGCCAAGTCACGACAAAATGACTTTTGAACAGATTTAGTGAGGAGGGGGAAAAGTACAGGAACAAATATAAGGCCCTGGGGGACCCCTGTTAACAAAGTATACAGAGTTTAAATAGTTAATGCCCAATGTCTCTGTTGTTGATATGGGGGCGCAAGGTTGGTGGAGGGGGCTCAGGGGCTCAGGCTGGGCCCCCCCCTGGCTCTTGGGCTCCTGGACTTGGACCCACTAGGACTGTTCTGTAATCACCCCCTGAGTCTAGGTGGGATTTGATTTGAGAGGCAACTGCTTGTTCCAGTATTTTGAAGAGAAAGTGCACACAGTATATATTATATTTTGTTTTTCATGTCATCCTACTTTCTATATAATCATATTCTCCTTCCCTTCCCTTTCCTGAAAATTACAAATGTGGGAGCTTATAAAAAAAGAAAGGGGAAAAAGAAGAAGGGGAAAAAAATGATTTCAGCACATTAAAGCTGAATAAGATTCTGATTCTGATGAATGCAGGTCAAGACTGGTATAGTCCTGACAGTCTGGTCTTATCACTTACTGTATGGCAGAGCTCAATTCATTATGGCTTCCACTTCCATTTCTGATAACTTTACTTATTTGTATGTTATACCAATTCATTGCAAAATATGCACCTGCCCAAATGTTTCAATCAAAAAACATGGGCCATCAAAAACAATTAAGAGCAAAGACAAGTCAATGCATGCATTTATGTCAATACATAAATGCAAAAAAAAACTATCAGAAGTATCGAACTATCAGACATCATCCATCAGAAAAAATAAGACTGGCTCTCTGTCAGACACACACTGACACCTAGTGGTGGTTCTTTACACAGCTGAGGAATGAATGTTCTGACATGTCAATGAGAGTTGTGCCAGGCTATGCATAAACACTAACTTTTAATTATTGCAACCTTTGTCAATTAACCAGTTCAGGAAAATAAAATACATCTGATCATCATCACCTGACCCAGGATCAACTGGTTGTTGTCTGTATGATCTGTAAGGACCAACATGTGATGATAAACACATTTGTTGCTACTGTTCATGATGTGTATATGTGGAAAAGAAGAAGAAAACATAATGTTTCTGATCAGGTGTGTTTTATGTGACTAGGTTTCAACATGTAGGCCTATACCAGGGAACACACACACTATACTACTATGGTTGTAAGAGCATGAACTTGACAATAATTGACCTGCTGATACTCACAGTCCATGACCAAGCCTGTAGTTCTGGCTACCACCAGAACACACAGCACAGTAAGACACATTGCAGCTGTAGCGGAGCGGTTAAGTGCTACGATCTTTCATTTTATGATAAAAGCGTGAAAATTGGCATGAGCAGTCTCCATGGGTCACTTGACAAGAAAATTGTCCTAGGCAATTGAAATTTCAATATGGCGGCCATTTTTCAAGATGGCCAACACCTTAGTGCAGAATTTAAGTAATGTAATGGTATATTTGGTGATACAAGCATGAAAATTGGCATGAGCAGTCTCTGTGGGTCACTTGACAATAAGCCACCCACAGCCACTTGAAATTTCAAGATGGCGGGCATTTTTCAAGATGGCCACCACTGTAGTGAAGCAATTAAGTGATATAAGGGTTTATTTGGTGATACAAGCATGATAATTTACATGAGCAGTCTCTGTGGGTAACTTGACAATAAGCCACCCACAGCCACTTGAATTTTCAAGATGGCGGCCGTTTTACAAGATTGCCACCAGCCCACCACCTAAATGGAGCATTAAGCAATAGAATGGTTTAGTTAGTGACACAAGTATACGCAAATTGATATGAGCAGTCTTTATGACAAGAAATCACTTCCAGCCACTTGAAATTTCTATTTTCAAGATGGCCCCCTGGATCCTCAAAAGGTACATTTTCTCATATAAATGTATGTATTTTTCATTAAGGACGATTTGGTGTTATTCCATTTTAGATTATGTTAAAGAACAACTTTTAACACATCAAAATACAACTGTGTGGATCATAGAAAGATTAGAAAAGAGAGATTATCTGCACTACCAGGACACGCTGGTGATATATCACTGCTGTTAAACTCAGAATGAGGTTCAATGTCAGCTAATTGAAAGTTAGTATCCCAAATGTTGTCTAATTACCCCAAAACAGATAGCTGCACCTGAATTGACAGGTTGTGCCAGCACGGGAGAGCCGAGCCAAGGTTAAACAGTATTTAAACGGCATTGGAAGAACGATTGGACCAAGTGTAGGGTTAAGGTATGAACTTAGTTGTATCCCATACATCAAAGTGCTTGGTAAAATGTGGTTCAAGGATAAACCCTCTGCCTCTGCCTAAGACATGACAGAAGCCATCATAACAGTTGAGAAAACTAACTGGGACAGATGTTTCATTTGTCAGCAGGTCACAGAGGAAAAACAATTCAGCAGAGAGCACAATCTTGGTTATGATACCATTGCAAGAAATGTTCCATTATTTCAGAACAAAAAAAAACATTGCATGGATGCACCTCAGTGATGTAGCCCAAGCTCATCAGGATTTCGGGTCTCGCAACATCATGCCCCTCACTTGGTTGACCCAGCCGGGGTTGATTAAGTCCCGATTTATGTCCCGGTAGCTACCCACCATCAGTCCCATTAAAGAAAGACAGGACCATTCACTCCACCGCTCTGGAACTACTCGGCCGAGACTGGGAGAGGAAAATCTAGCGCATGCATGGAGGGACTAAGCTTTGTGGATTGACTCCTGTCCGGGCCCCTCCTATGTCTCACCAGGTCCAGGACCTGTGCGTTGCACCATACTCCAGCCCCAGACATTTCACTCAGGAGTGGTGGATTTTGAGCCACAATGGTACTGCAGGCTCCACCTGGCCCAATGGTGGTGATGCATGCAGGCTCCGCTTGTGGCTTGAATGGCCCTCCTAAAGGCCTCACAGTGGGGTTGTTGGGCTTCTTCCTCATGGAAGACACAAGCTGGGGCGCTAACCCAACCTGCTCCCGGATGTCGTCTACATTCCGGCTGTCACCCGTCTCTCTGGTGGTCACCAGACTATTCCTGGTTGTCATGTAGTCTATTATATGAGTCACTATAAATAAAATCAATGCTTTTCCTATCTTACTTAGTCCAACCCGACTAGATGAAGGTGATGGTATAGAAAGCACATTGACAAGACACACGGCAAAATATCATTCAAGCTGTAAACAACACAGAGCTGGAAAGGGCCCAAAAGAGAGCATCTACTGCTGCTGAAGACACCAAAGATATCATGTCAAGAGGCCAAGAAGATCCCAGCCCTCAAAAGCTTTGTGCTTTATCTGTGAAGATGACAGTGCAACGTCCCCCTTACAGGACGCAATGACAATGAAACTTAATGAAAGGGTTAATGAATGTGCCAGGAATCTAAGTGACAAGAAGCTCCTTGCAAAGCTTATCATTGCGTCCTGTATAGGGGACGTTACATTCTCATCTTCACAGATAAAGCACAAAGCTTTTGAGTGCTGGGATCTTCTTGGCCTCTTAATATGGATATATTTGGTATCTTCTGTGTCTTCAGCAGCAGTAGTTTATCATTTTACCACATTTTACCAAGCACTTTGATGTAAGGGATACAACTAAGTTCATGCCGTAACCCTACACTTAGTCCGATCGTTCATCCAATGCCATTCAAATCCTGTGTGATCTGTACACCATCCAGTTTGTGCCCTGGTAGTGCAGATATTGACTATTTTCTAATCTATCTATGATCAACACAGTTGTATATTCATGTGTTGAAAGTGGTTCTTTAGCGTAATCTAAAATAATTTTTTCCTTAATGAAAAATACATACATTTCTATGAGAAAAGGGATCTTTTGAGGATCCAGTGGGACGCCATCTTGAAAATAGAAATTTCAAGTGGCTGGAAGTGATTTCTTGTCAGAGACTGATCATAACAATTAGCATGCTTGTGTCACTAACTAAACAATTATATTGCCTAATGCTCCATTTAGGTGGTGGCAATCTTAAAAAAGATGTCCGCCATCTTGAAATTTAAAGTGACTGTGGGCATTTTCTTGTCAAATGAGCCTTTGAGACAGCTCATGGCAATTTTCATGCTTGTATCACCAAATAAACGATTATATCACTTCAGTGCTCCCTAAGGTGGTGGCCATCTTGAAAAATGGCCGCCATCTTGAAATTTCAAATAGCTGTGGGTTGCTTATTGTCAAGTGACCCACAGAGACTGTTCATGCCAATTTTCATGCTTGCATCATCAAATAAACCCTTATATCACTTAATTGCTTCACTACGGTGGTGTCCATCTTGAAAAATGGCCGCCATCTTGAAATTTCAATTGCCTCGGACAATTTTCTTGTCAAGTGATCCATGGAGACTGTCCATGCCAATTTTCACGCTTTTATCATGAACTGAAAGATTCTGGTGAAAAAAAGCAGTTAGCCGCTCCGCTATGCTCTGAAGATGTCTCTCTCAATGATGATCACTTTCATTCTGATCTCTTCATTGTTTCTGTGCACATTGTAACATTTCATTGGGGTATCTAAATAGCACTGCGGACTAAGTCTGACCAAATCTGCCTATTATTTGAACACAGTAACAGTAAATACAAGGAGATAATTGTGGTGACAGTATAGATAACAATGATAATAGTTTTGACAGAGGGGGGTTGTAGATAAAAATGAAAATCATCGACCATATTATACTGAGTGGTATGTGCATGCTATGTGGTTGTAACACAGGAAACAGGATGCTTTTAAAAATACATCTCCCCACTTCCTTTATGTCTGTTCTGTTGCTAACAGTAAACACATCGGTGTTGTGTGTATCATTACATGTACAATTTATATTGTGTCAAATTACTTGATGGTTATGATATTGAATATCCTTCATGTTTTACTCTTGATTAAACTATCAGTACTTACACATTTTTTTCATAGTTCAGTAGAATTGTTAATATACAAGAATAATGCTATTATAAAGTTCAATTGTATGAAATACTTCCATTCTGCAAATGTCTTGATTTTTGGATTTCACTTGAAATGAGTACAACAGGCTATGCTGCACATGGTCAGTCTGTCTGCAAGATGGTTCTGCCCCTCATTTTGCCAAAAATGTCATGTGACTAGAAATAGTAGATAGGTTTTAATGTTGAAACACATTTTCTTTTTCATTTTCCCAACAAAGTGAAATTTGCAGATAGGAGGTTTTGCGCTTTGGCCATCGATATGTTACTGTAACATTTTTCTTTTTCCCTTTCTTCTTGTAACATGTGTAGGCCTACTTACATACAATACAGTGGTGACAACATTACAGGCAATGAATATATTGTAGTTAAAGGCCACCTCAACAGTGTGGGAAAAGAAACATATTAAATACAAAATAACAAGCAGCAAAATATACTTTAGGCTACAATAAAACCAATTGAAATGTATTTAATGGCATATACACAGACATTGTCAGGTCGTGTGTGCGCGTGCGTGCGTGCGTGCGTCAGGTGCAGGATTCAGTTGCACAGGAGCGTTTCGCTGTTACTACGTGTCATCTGTTTGACACGCAACTTTAACCCTTACAAGGGACGTGCTGGGCCCCTGATTCAGCCCGGGAAAAGAGAGGCTGTCATTGCCAGATTCTTTTGCCTTCCGGACCCGCTGCGAGGCCCCAAATACTAACCGATGAGTGGCTACCATGATTTTTGGTTTCATCGTTTTTCTGGTATAAAGAGAGTCTAATGGTGTTGTACAGGTATGTAGACCATCTAGGAGTAGTCAAGGAAGCTAGGGAGTAGTAGGCCGGTATTCAGATGATAGACAAGCCAGTGGGGCCAATGTGATGGCTCTGTGGGCTACTGCTACACAGCAGCAATGCTGCTACACAAAGATTGGCCATTTCAGATTATTATATGTGAATTATTATATGAATATGAATTATATTGATTTTGTGGGCCTGGACCAGCCGTGAATGGACCGGCCGTTCGGGAGTTGGCCCGCTTTTCCCAATGGCCAGCACGTCCCTTACCCTAAACCTAACCTCTGTGGAGTGAGTCGTTAACCCTCCCGACGCTCCTTTGTCGAAATGACGGTCGTTCGAAAGAGCGAGATTTCCCCCAGTTGCACAGGGTGGACCCTGTGCTTAAAGCAAAATCAATAAGCAAAGTAAAACATAATAGTTGGTGATTTGTATAGTGATTATAATTATAACAGTTTGTTCTTCTATACAATAAAATCTCAGTTTCTTACTACTGTTTAACTTCACACTGTAGACTATAACACTAAGCTGCAGATTCATCAGTGAAGTTAAAGGGATAGTTCACCCCCCCAAAAAAAGAAAAAAAAAGAAAAAAAGAAAATAAATCTATTGATTATACCCCATGGAGACTTGAATTAAGGGATATCTTTTAGCTGTCACTTTGGGGGTGAACTAGCTGCAATCTGGAACTTTAATGAACAACACATGGAGTTTCCCACTCTTCATTGAGGCGCCGGCTACACAGAGCTGGATATTTCTGAAGCCACTTTGGCAACAGCATATGCCACTTTGGGAAATGGCACATGCCTGGCAGATGCCAAATGCCACTTTTCCAGCTCGCCCTTTATGGATTTTGTTATGCGTTTGGGGCTTGCAGCCACATGAAGCTGGATATTTCGGCTGCGAAGCTGGATATTTTTGAAACCGGATAAATTAGTGGAGAGATTGAAAAATATCCGATTCACTGGATCCATGTAGACAGGGAACCCGTATATCTCTGAAGACTTTACTGTGTGTGTGCTTGTTAGACCTAGATATCTTTGTCGTGTGGACCTAGATATTTTTCTATGTGGATATCTGAAAAGCCGGGATATATGAAATATCCAGCTCCGTGTGGACCTAGATATTTTTCTATGTGGATATCTGAAAAACCGGGATATATGAAATATCCAGCTCCGTGCCTGACACATTTACACCCTGGTGTTGAGGAGAACTAGTGGCTGACAGTGACAAGTAATACTGCCTGAATCTCATGAGAAGAATAACTCCTCTGGTCAATCGAGGACGGTCTCTTGATGAGCAGTAGACATTTGGCCTCTCATGTAGGAGACCTGGGATTGAATCCCAGGTAGGACATAGAATTTACAGATATAAACCATCTAACCACGGTATATCTGTATCTCACAGATCCAGTAACTCTTCTGAGAACATGTCGTATGTCTCCATCTTCCATCAGCACGATAGAGGTACGCACAGTGGTGGTCATCGTCGTCCTGAAGAGGATATCCATTGGCCCAGGGCAAGGAACTACAGAACAAACAACAATGTATTGTAATAACATCCACTCAGTCACTCACATACACTGACTATGATAGAATTACAATAGAAACACTTGAAAATGTCTCACCTTTTTATCATTGGTGTGCCATCCACCCACATCCATTTGCTCTGAGACACAGATAGACCAATCCAGGCATCTCTTGCTCCCCTCCAACAGTTCAGTCCTCTGATGAATTCCTGATCATTTGTACATGAATGAACCATAATTAATTTCCCATCATACATCCAGGTTTATACAAGGACAGAATTACCGGTACATCAAGCGCTCGAGCGCGCACGCACGCACACCTGTTTTTCTTGACTTTCGATGACCACCAGACGTGCTCCTGTCTTCTCACATTGTTGTTTACTTTCCTCCCAGGTTTTCTCTTCAGTAGAGATGGAATAAAACACGTCTCCAAACTTCTGCCATCCACTGAGACACGACTTGTCTAAACATTAAACAGGGCTTTTACTGATGGGTTTTCAATGCTCTGATGATCAATTCTAACTCCTAATTCAACTACTTTTGAATATCATTAGAGTTAATACTGGGACATTTCATGTATGTACTGTTTTTGAATATTCCTTCAAAAAGCTGTCTCACCTGCTATCTCTTTCTTCAGCGGGTTTACTTCACTTTGCAAAAGGTCTCTCTCCAGGGTCACGTTGTTGTATTTGGTCATGATGAAGGTCAGGTTGTTCAGTAGTTGGTCTCTCTCCTGGGTCAGCTTGATCACTAACTGGTTGTTGTCTGTATGATCTGTGAGGACAGACGTGATGATAAACACAGCTGTTGTTACTGTTCATGATGTGTATGTGAGAAAACCTAATGTTCCTGATCAGGTGTGTTTTGTGTGACTAGGTTTCAACATGTAGCCCTATAACCAGTAAAACGCCTAAGGGCGACAAGCAACCTTGCCCTATAGGTCGCGCCATGTCTTGGCCATCTGGCCAGTGATTTATATCAGACCAGTTACCCATGGAGACCCCATATATGGAGACCCCATATATGGAGATCCATGGAGATATGCTGTGAGACCCCAAACATGCTTACTCAGTTATGTGAAAGTCCTATGACGTCTATGACATCTGATTTCATACATGCAATCCCTTTTATGCCCATACATGGAGATCCCTGTCTGTAGAACGAGCCACACAGATATGGGCTGTCTTTACCATTGGCCATATATGGATTCTGTTAGTGTGATATGTGGCCGATGTGGCCTCCGTATATGGGCATTCCCATATGAAGTCTTGTTATGGGCTTAAAATTGATGACATCAGGGATATCCATATATGGGCATAAAATGGATTCTGTT